>NC_060182.1:39981716-40121716 GCF_021184085.1 Oncorhynchus gorbuscha
ACAGTATGCCCTCCGAGGGTTAACTGGCACATTGTGCCGTACAGCTTGATGTGCCGACCCCACAATAAAGTAGACCCCAACACACTGTTGATAATGCACGGTTTGGCGCGTTAGCCAGTAGCCGCGATCCATTATAAACCACCTCCCGTTTATTGTTTCTGATTGGACAGATTTACAGCGGGTTTGGTTCAAACGGCACCCTATTTCACCCATGGGGGCTGGTCAAAAGTAAGGCTCTGGTCAAAACAAGTGCGCTTATAAAAAGGAATTGAAGTGCTATTTGGGAATGTCTGGCCTGCAGTTTGAATGTCCTCACAGCCCACAGGCCCTGCATTAACTCAGGGCTGTCATCTGTTGGGCGACACATGCACACACACATGCACACACACACACATGCACACGCATTAGAATGGGAAACTCACTTGTTAATATGGATTTAAGATTGATCATTAGATGAGGTTTGTCTTTGTGTCTCCCTGACAGAGTGCTATTACTAGTGGGCAGGAATGTCTGTGTGTGTGTGTGTGTGTGTGTGTGTGTGTGTGTGTGTGTGTGTGTGTGTGTGTGTGTGTGTGTGTGTGTGTGTGTGTGTGTGTGTGTGTGTGTGTGTGTGTGTGTGTGTGTGTGTGTGTGTGTGTGTGTGTGTGTGTGTGTGTGTGTAAAGTGTTCCATTGAGAATAAGCCTGAGAGGTGGAAACACAGACATGAAGAAAACAGGTTATGAGTTGGGTGAAGGACTAGAACGTGGGACAGAGTTTGAGACCAACCTACGACCTGATGATTGTCATTTCCACGGGAAGGTACCCATGAGGACCGACGTGAGGTCCGTAGGTGCGCGTCACATGACTACTAAGAATCTATGTTTTTGAGAAATGAAGGTGTGTGTGTATATACATTCTTCAAAGTTTTCCATCCTAAAAAAAGGTGAATAAGCTAAAGTTTTGATTTCTGGTCAAACTACCAGTTAAAGTATTAGAAATACCTCAAAACACAATCATGTTGACCACAACCCCTGACAACTAATATCAACACTTACATTTAGTTTTGGAGAAATGATTTGCCTTCTGTGAGTTTATTAATCATTGCCTTGTAATTCCATGACCAAAAACTCACATCTTTCTGATATTTTCAAATGTCTCTCCCTCATGAGGGATAATGAACGTTAACGAAAGTAACAAGTGAAGGTAGATGGTAGACCTACCAATTAGTTATGTTGTTTTTACTGATATCAAGTTTGTTTACGAATTATTAAGTGATTCAGACTGGGAATTATGTTACCAGATCGGAGTTACTGCAATTTCATTGGCTAAAAGGGGAAGTCATAGGAGTCACACCACGCACCACACAAGCTGCTACTTTCCTCTCTTCCACTGGCATACTGTTATGTTCAGCTCAGAACTGTTTTCTTTATCTTTCTGTCCTCTGGTGTTCAACGCAAGTCTGGACAACCTTCTGTCTGTCTGTGTGTCTGTCTGTGTGTCTGGTCTCTTCTTTCAATTCAATTGACTTTATTGGCATGATGTAACAATGTACATATTGCCAAAGCTTACTTTGGATATTTACTACATGATGATGATAATAAGAATCAAAATTGTCAACAGGACAACAATACACAAGGGTCAAAATAACCAAACATTGAACAATAACAATAAGCGTACAGTAGAGGACATGCAGGTCGATTGGTCTGTCAGAGACTGTCCCTCAACTTATGGCAGGCAGCAATGTAGTGCGCTGACAGCTCTCTGCGTCCTCCCCCAACAGGACGGGTAGCCTACTCTCATCAGAGAGGTCTTTGAAACCTTGAATAAGGGTTTCAAATTTGGGGAAATGACACACTCTGATTGTTTTATATTTGTGACATTTTGTCAGGAAATGCAGCTCCGTCTCAGGTTCTGCTGTTGTGCAGTGGTTGCACAGCCTTTCCTCTACAGGGAGCCAGGTTTTTCCTGTGTCTTTGTCAAGGTTTTGATCAGTAACCATGGTCAAATAGTTAGGCACGGTGTACTGTCGATTTAGGGCCAGATAGCACTGCATTTTGCTTTGTGCTTGTGTTTCCCAATAAGCAATGTAGTTTTGTGTTGTAATTTGTTTTATTCTGATTGATTGGATGTTCTGAGGCTTCGGTGTGTTAGAACAGGTTTGTGAACTCAAGACCAGCTGGATGAGGGGACTCTTTTCTTTGCTCAGCTCTTGGCATTGCAGGGTGTGGTAATGATATGAGAGGGGGTCACTGTATTTTAGATGTTTCCAAATTTTAATTGCTCTTTTTGAGTTTTTATTATTAGTGGATATTGGCCTAATTCTGCCCTGCATGTATTGTTTGTAGTTTTCCTCTGGACATGTAGGATAATCTTACAGAACTCTGCATGCAGGGATTCAGTGTGGTGTTTGTCCTACTTGGGGAAATCTTGTTTTGCAAGTGGACCCCACACCTCGCTGCCATAAAGTGAAATTGTTTCAATGACACATTCATTTAGTTTTAGCCAAATTTGAATAGGGTATGTCGTGCTCTCTCTCGCTCGCTCTCTCTCTCTGTTTCTCTCTCTGTTTCTCTCTCTCTCTCTTTCTCTCTCTGTTTCTCTCTCTGTCTCTCTCTCTCTCTCTCTCTCTCTCTCTCTCTCTCTCTCTCTCTCTCTCTCTCTCTCTCTCTCTCTCTCTCTCTCTCCCTCTCTCTCTCTCAAAATTAAATTTGCTTTATTGGCATGACATAACAATGTACATATTGCCAAAGCTTATTTTGGATATTTACAATATAAAAATGACAATCAAATTGTCAACGTTCAAATTCTCTCTCTCTCTCTCTCTCTCTCTCTCTCTCTGCTGCTCTATCTCTCTCTCTCTCTCTCTCTCTCTCTCTCTGCGGCTCTCCCTCTCTCTGCGGTTCTCTCTCCCTCTCTCTGCGGCTCTCTCTCTTTCGGTTCTCTCTCTTTCTCTCTCTGCGGCTCTCTTTCTCTGTCTCTCTCTTTCTCTCTCTGCGGCTCTCCCTCTCTCTGCGGTTCTCTCTCTTTCTCTCTCTGCGGCTCTCTCTCTTCTCTCTCTCTCTCTCTCTCTCTGCGGCTCTCTCTCTTTCTCTCTCTGCGGCTCTCCCTCTCTCTGCGGTTCTCTCTCTCTCTCTCTCTGCGGCTCTCTCTCTCTCTCTCTCGGTTCTCTCTTTCTCTCTCTGCGGCTCTCTCTCTTTCTCTCTCTCTCTCTTTCTCCTTGCGGCTTGCTCTCTCTCTCTCTCTGCGGCTTGCTCTCTCTCTCTCTCTGCGGCTCTCCCTCTCTCTGCGTTCTCTCCCTCTCTCTGCGGTTCTCTCTCTCTCTCTGCGGCTCTCCCTCTCTCTGCGGTTCTCTCCCTCTCTGCGGTTCTCTCTCTCTCTCTGCGGTTCTCTCTCTCTCTCTGCGGTTTCTCTCTCTCTCTGCGGCTCTCTCTCTTTCTCTCTCTGCGGCTTGCTCTCTCTCTCTTGTTAATGTCACCTCTTCCAGCTCTTACTGTCACCTAACATGACACCTACCACCTCCCCTCGTTCCATGTACTGTAACAATCATCTGAGCACTGGACTTCTATGGACGTTGAAATTTGGTCAGTCTGCCCTGGCCGGACCAAATCTGAACCAATCATAGGTGTCTGTTTCACAAGTTTGGACAGAATAGTACAGTAGAAAAAATACTGTATAGTAAGGAACAGTAGAGCTTGATACAATAATAGCCCGTATGTAGAATAATACCCAAATATGCCAATGAAGGCTATTGCATATTCCTACATTTTGTGTACCTATACAGGATACATCACCTAGAAGAGAATGACATTCATGTCCATAATTATGCATTTATATACTGTACAGATCAGGGACCCATGATGTCATTCTGTTACCAAATCAACTTCACCTCCTGTAGTTCAATAACAAAAATAATTATTTTAGGTGTCGTAGCTGACACACCCTTCTTTCTGCAGACATCTTTGAGTTATTATATATTTTTTAAATCGCCCCAATTTTGTGATTTATGATCTTGTCTCATTGCTGCAACTGCCCAACGGGCTCGGGAGAGGCGAAAGTCGAGTTATGCCTCCTTCGAAACATGACCCGCCTAACCGCGCTTCTTAACATCCGCCTGCTTAACCCGGAGGCCAGCTGCACCAATGTGTCAGAGGAAACACCGTTCAAATGACGACCGAAGTCGGCTTGCAGATGCCCGGACCGCCACAAGGGGTGGCTAGAGCGCAATGAGCCAAGTAAAGCCCCCCCGGACAAACCCTCCCTTAACCCAGACCATGCTGGGCCAATTGTGTGCCGCCCTATGGGACTCCGGGATCACGGCTGGTAAATGACACATGGCTGTGACTCCTGAACACTGTGATGTAGTACCTTAGACCGCTGCGCCAGACTGTAATTCCGTTACCGTGGAAATGCCCAATTACAAAATGCAGATACTCAGAGTTACTGTTGACACTTAGAAAGAGTGCGTAGGATTTTAAGTACTTTTTGAGAAAGAGGTGAGGAGAGGACACAAGACATCAAAGAGACAATTGAGAAGAAGCCACACATGCCATCTAACACCCACATACAACCTCGTATGTCTTTACTGTGCAGCCTACGTTATAAACAGACTGATTTTAGTGACTTATTAGCAGGCACGACGGCAGCGGTTGTCAGGAAGCGCTCACGTAGAGGTATCGCTCACGTGCTCTGTCTGCGAGCTCTCCATCTGGCTCCAACCGCACCTGTCAGTTGAGATAATGTAACTGTTGTTACTGTGTGAATGAGTGTTTGCCATACAGTCACACCAGTGTGAGGTGGTGCGTTGAGGGCAGGAAGTGCCTGGGTGGTTAGGTTACCCATGAAACATAACTTTCCATTTCCCAGAAACAGAAAGGTCATGTAAGAGAATCACTGTAACAAAAAGAGTACTCTTCCATGATGTTGTTGCCCAACCCTCAACTCTCCAACCATCCCTCTGCTCTCTCTCTCTCTCTCTCTCTCTCTCTCTCTCTCTCTCTCTCTCTCTCTCTCTCTCTCTCTCTCTCTCTCTCTCTCTCTCTCTTCTCTCTCTCTCTTTCTCTTTCATTTTCTCTCTCTCTCTTTCTCTCTCTCTCTTTCTCTCTCTCTCTCTCTCTCTCTCGCTCTCCTGTCTCTCGCGCTCTGCCTCGCTCTGCTGTCTCGAGAGGGGGCTGGGGGTCTGTGCGTCCCACCTGTTCCACAACAATACACTTCCTAATGCAGAAAAGTGCAAATTCATGTTCATTACATCCACCCAAACAACCCAATACCTTTTGGTGCTGCTGTTCGATTGTTTAGTTTCTTCAAAGGTCAATTAGAGTGTCGTCCTCCTAGTGCTGTTTTTGAAAAGAGTGAAATTGAATCGTCAGCCAATTTCCTCTCGAGGCTTTTTTTGCTACACACGTCACTTGCACGCGTGTGTTTGTGTTTGGGAAACTAGTTTTGCTCATCTACATTCATTCAATCTCTGTCCTCCCGGGCTTGTTTTTATGAGTCTATGTATTTGCAGTTACCTCCCTTGGAACATGAGATGGTGTGGGTCCCAAATTGCACTCTATTACTTATTTAGTGCAATACCTTTGCTTGGGGCCCATAGGGTGCCATTTGGGAGGCTGAGATGGAGAAATATGCCAAAACCATGGCGGCTGATTGTAAATAATTGATTTCCTTCTTGGAATTGCACCAATACTTTAGTAGTGTTTGAAATAAAGCAAATCAAATTGTATTGATCACATACACATATTTAGCAGATGTCATTGCGAGTGTAGCAGTAGTATCTAACAATACACACATCTAAAAGTACAAGAATAGAATTAAAAAATATATACAGCCTTTGGAAAGTAATTCAGACCCCTAGACTTTTTCCACATTTTGTTAGGTTACAGCCTTATTCTAAAATGGATTAAATAGTTTTCACCTCATCAATCTACTCACAACACCTGTATTTGGAGAGTTTCCCCCATGTGTATTTTCAGGTCTCTCCAGAGATGTTCGATTGGGTTCAGGTCCGGGCTCTGGTCGGGCCACTCAAGGACATTCAGAGACTTGTCCCAAAGCCACTCCTGCATTGTCTTGGCTGTGTGCTTAGGGTTGTTGTCCTGTCCCAGTCTGACATCCTGAGCGCTCTGGAGCAGGTTTTCATCTGTACTTTGCTCTGTTCCTCTTTGCCGCTGAAAAACACCCCCACAGCGTGATGCTGCCACCACCATGCTTCACCGTAGGAATGATGCCAGTTTCCTCCAGATGAGACGCTTGGCATTCAGGCCAATCTTGGTTTCATTGGACCAGAGAATCTTGTTTCTCATATTCTCATATTTTGGTGCCTTTTGGCAAAGTGGGCTGTCATGTGCCTTTTACTGAGGAGTGGCTTCCGTCTGGCAACTCTACCATAAAAGCCTGATTGGTGGAGTGCCACAGAGATGGTTGTCCTTCTGGAAGGTTCTCCCATCTCCACAGAGGAACTCTGGAGTTCTGTCAGAGTGATCATTGGGTCTTTGGTCACCTCCCTGACCAAGGCCCTTCTCCCCTGATTGCTCAGTTTGGCTGGGCGGCCAGTTCCATTTAAGAATGATGGAGGCCACTGTTCCTGGGGACCTTAAATGCTGCAGAAATGTATTGAGGCACAGATCTGGGTAAGGGTACCAACACAATCCTGTCTTGGAGATATACGGACAATTCCGTCAACCTCATGGCTTGGTTTTTGCTCTAACGTCATTCTACATCACAAAATGGGCGGCTCCTAGTAGTTCGCTCTGACATTCGAAGTGCTCCCGTGCCAAATTAAAACGGGGTCATTCCAAAAGAAAATGATGTCCTTTTTACTCCATACATTTTTCCCTGACCCCCAAAAGTACTAGTTACATTTTGAATGCTTAGCAGAACAGGACGATGGTCCAATTCACACACTTATCAAGAGAACATCCCTGGTCATCTACTGGCTCTGATCTGGCGGACTCATTAAACACGCATGCTTCATTTGTAAATGATGTCTAAGTGTTGGAGTGTGCTCCTGGTACATTAAAATAACAAGGAAATGGTGCCGTCTGTTTTGCTTAATAAAGGAATTTGAAATGATTTATGGTTTTACTTTTGATACTTAATAGATTAAATCAGTAAATATACTTAAGTTATCTTTACTTTTACTTAAGTATGACAATTGGGTACTTTTTCCACCGCTGGGATAGGCTATAACTGCTGGAGTCACAAGCTGGGATAGGCTATAACTGCTGGAGTCACAAGCTGGGATAGGCTAACTACAGGGGGGTGGGATGGGCCAGTGTGGCCCAACTTCAAAGTTGCTCTGTGGGTTAACAATGGTTTTGGTTTACGGGGGCTGGTTGATGGAGTACAGTGCAGTGTATTAGAATATCTCTCTCCCCTCTTTGAGGAAGCATGGTGGCAGCTGTTAAAACACAAGGCCACATGAGCCCCCCTCCCTCCTCTCCTCCCTCCCACAGCTGGGTCTCTGTGGGACCACCCTCTCCACCCCACCACCCCAGCCGCCTTCTCACACAGACTCTCATTGTCAGAGCCCTTGCTGGGAAATCAGCTGGGAGATACTGAGAGGAACAATACACAGCCTCCAAAAAGAACACCATTTTAGCATTTCAGTCAAAGCCCGATCTTTTTCCACGTTCTGCTTGTCTAAAGTTCCCAGTCAGTCAGACAGTGCTCAGACAGGGTGTGTGTGTGTGTGTGTGATGTCGATCTTTCACATGGAAGAAAGTGCTGCCCTTTCCACACGACCATACCGACTCAAACTGTACTTTACAGTGCTGTCTCTGATTTATCATTGTCCTTTCAAGCACGGTTCCAGCAACTACGTTGGATACGGCTCAGCTCACTAGTTTGGAAAAGAGTATATACAGTTGAGGTCGGAGTTTTACATACACTTGGGATGAAGTCATTTAAAACTTGTTTTTCAACCACTCCACAAATTTCTTGTTAACAAACTATAGTTTTGGCAAGTGGGTTAGGACATCTAATTTGTGCATGACACAAGTCATTTTTCCAACAATTGTTTACAGACAGATTATTTCACTTATAATTCACTGTATCACAATTCCAGTGGGTCAGAAGTTTACATACACTAAGTTGACTGTGCCTTTAAACAGCTTGGAAAATTCCAGAAAATTATGTCATGGCTTTAGAAGTCTCTGATAGGCTAATTGACGTAATTTGAGTCAATTGGAGGTGTAGCTGTGGATGTATTGCAAGGCCTACCTTCAAACTCAATTCTTCTTTGCTTGACATCATGGGAAAATCAAAATAAATCAGCAGAGACCTCAGAAAAAGATTGTAGACCTCCACAAGTCTGGTTCATCCTTGGAAGACATTTCCAATCGCCTGAAGGTACCACGATCATCTGTACAAACAATAGTATGCAAGTATAAACACCATGGGACCATGCACCTGTCATACCGCTGAGGAAGGAGACGTGTTCTGTCTCCTAGAGATGAACGTACTTTGGTGCGAAAAGTGCAAATCAATCCCAGAAAACCAGCAAAGGACCTTGTGAAGATGCTGGAGGGAACAGGTGCAAAAGTATCTATATCTACAGTGAAACGAGTCCAAATCAACATAACCTGAAAGGCCGCTCAGCAAGGAAGAAGCCACTGCTCCAAAACCACCATAAAAAAAGCCAGTCTACGGTTTGCAACTGCACATGGGGACAAAGATCGTACTCTTTGGAGAAATGTCCTCTGGTTTGATGAAATAAAAATAGCTATAGTTACCATCGTTATGTTTGGAGGAAAAGGGGGAAGCTTGCAAGCCGAAGAACACCATCCCAACCGTGTAGCACAGGGGTGGCTGCGTGATGTTGTGGGGATGTTTTGCTGCAGGAGGGACTGGTGCACTTCACAAAATAGATGGCATCATGAGGGAGGAGAATTATGTGGATATATTGAAGCAACATCTCAAGACATCAGGCAGGAAGATAAAGCTTGGTTGCAAATGGGTCTTCCAAATGCACAATGACCCCAAGCATGCTTCCAAAGTTGTGGCAAAATGGCTTAAGGACAACAAAGTCAAGGTATTGGAGTGGCCATCACAAAGCCCTGACCTCATTCCCATAGAAAATTTGTGGGCAGAACTGAAAAGCATGTGTGCGAGCAAGGAGGCCTCGACAAACCTGACTCAGTTACACCAGCTCTGTCAGGAGGAATGGGCCAAAATTCACCCAACTTATTGTGGGAAGCTTGTAGAAGGCTACCCGAAACATTTGACCCAAGTTAAACAATTTCAATGCTGCCAAATACTAATTGAGTGTATGTAAACTTCTGACCCACTGGGAATGTGATGAAAGATATTAAAGCTGAAATGAATCATTCTATTATTCTGACATTTCACATTCTTAAAATAAAGTGTTGATCCTAACTGACCTAACACAGGGATTTCTTACTAGGTAAAATGTATTTGGCTAAGGTGTATGTAAACTTCCGACTTCAACTGTAAATGAGGCTGTGTTGTGAGGCAGGGTGGGACCATGTCAGGTCACCAAGCAGTCTGTGGGTTGGGGTGGAGAGGGTTAATGCTTTTCTCTCTCTCCGTGGGTGAGATGGGCTTATGGGTTGTGTTTGCAGTCACTGACACTGATTGGAGTTCAACTCTGATACGGCAATCCCTCTCGGTCCCCCTCACACTCGTCCTCGCTCTCTCTCTCCCACACTTATCCTCTTCTCTCTATCCCTTCAGATGTGGGTCAGATGGCTATTGACTGGCTGACCGGGAACTTCTACTTCGAGGACAACATGGACGATCGTATCTTTGTGTGCAACGCCGACGGCCAGACGTGTGTCACCCTGCTGGATCAGGAGCTCTACAACCCTAAAGGCATCGCCCTGGACCCCCTCATGGGGTGAGCACTACCCCACTAACAACCCCAGAGACCCCTGAAGTAGTGACCTCAGAAGGTCCTTTGTTTACTTCCCCCTGGTCCTTCTGGTCAGATGACCCAGCGCCTTAGTCAGTGAAAACACTTCCTCTTCTCTCTCACACACACACACACGCACACAACATGTGTCTGATCACTTCATCCTGCTGACGGTGACACTTAAAAAGTTTGGTGTATCCTGTGTTCTTCCTTTTTTAACAAGGCGTCACTTCTCAGTTTTGGAAGTCATCTCCTGGTGAAGGATGTAGACGTCTCCGATATTAACCACACTTAACGCAGATGGCACTTTTTTTTAATGAGCTGCGTAAAGCAGCGTGATTGAGGTCAAATATAAATTTAAGGAAGTACAGTCTGTTGGAATGCACAGTCATTCCTTTTCCTCTGTCTAATCTTCCCACGCACTCATGGTTTCTTCATTTCGTCACCCCCCCCCCCCTGCTCTCGTCACCCTCTCTCCCTACAGCAAGGTGTTCTTCACAGACTACGGTCAGACCCCCAAGGTGGAGCGTTGTGACATGGACGGTCAGAACCGGACCAAACTGGTGGAAAGTAAGATCGTGTTCCCCCACGGTATCACCCTGGACCTGGTCAACCGGCTGGTCTACTGGGCCGATGCCTACCTGGACTACATAGAGGTGGTGGACTACGAGGGCCAGAACAGACACACCATCATACAGGGCCTGCTGGTGAGGTCATGAATGAGTCAAGGAAGATGTTCCATTAAAACACACACACACACACAACCACCAACTCCGTCTGTTGTTCATTCTGTCAGATTGAACATCTGTACGGGCTGACGGTGTTTGAGAACTACCTGTACGCCACCAACTCTGACGAGGGCAACCTGAACCACGCGAAGACCAGCGTGATCCGGGTCAACCGCTTCAACGCCTCTGACTTCACGGTGGTGACCCGAGTGGACCGCGGCGCCGCCCTGCACGTGTACCATCAGAGACGTCAACCCCCGGGTAGGTGCACACCCACAAACCCCTTTGTATTTACCCAGATAGGCACTGAGGGTACGGGGCAATCATTGCCATGGACTGTGGTATGTAGTGTGGTCGGGCTTTTGTTCCAGCCCCCGCACGTGTTCCGCCAGAGACGCCGACCTCCATGTAGGTACACGGGCTAGCGTCGCAAAATTACGGTAACTTAAAAAACAATCCCGGGTTTTCCTGGTTGAAAGAGTCCAGAAGGGTTATCTAGTGTCATCTGTCTGTATCGATCATCATAGTTGTTGCCATGTCGGTACACTGACCTCTGACCCCGCTCTCTCGTCCCCTGGTGCCCAGTGAGAGAGAAGAGTCATGCGTGTGCCCCGGACCAGTTTAAGAAGCCAGGAGGCTGCTCCGACATCTGTCTGCTGGGGAACAGCCACAAGACCCGGACCTGTCGCTGTCGTTCTGGATTCAGCCTGGGCAGTGACGGGAAGTCCTGCAAGAGTGAGTACTTCACATACATCAAGTTTTGAATTGCGTTCCGTACACAGAGCGTAGCGCCAAAAAAATCACAAGCAACAGCACAGACCTGCACATTTATATTATAGGAATACGAGTTGAAATAAGTCTCTAGAACATCATTTTTTACAGTTACGTACCCTGGACAGAAAATACCTCGTTTCGTTGCGCAGATCTTGTAACTAACCGTTCAGCGATATCCCCACCTTGTCGATGTTCCCCTTGCAGAACCTGAACACGAGTTGTTCCTGGTGTACGGTAAGGGCCGCCCTGGCATCATCCGTGGCATGGACATGAATGCCAAGGTCCCCGACGAGTTCATGATCCCCATTGAGAACCTGATGAACCCGCGGGCGCTGGACTTCCACGCCGAGAGCGAGTTCATCTACTTCGCTGACGCCGTGAGTTACATCATCGGGCGGCAGAAGATTGACGGCACGGAGAGGGACACCATCCTGAAGGATGGTAAAGGACTGTCTGTTTGACCGTCGTATTTAACATGTCCTGCATTGCAACAGGAGTCAGCTCCAACCTACTGCAGAATTGAATCGCAATCCTCTGTCCCTCTGTCCCTTCCCTCAGGCGTCCACACCGTGGAGGGGATAGCGGTAGACTGGATGGCAGGTAACCTGTACTGGACCGACGACGGGCCCGTGAAGACCATCAGTGTGGCCAGGCTGGAGAAGGCCTCTCAGACACGCAAGACCCTCATCGAGGGCAAGATGACCCACCCCCGCGCCATCGTAGTGGACCCCCAGCACGGGTCAGACCCCCCCCCCCCCTTATGCTCCTTTGCTCCTGTACACATCTCACACAAAGACCTCTCAGAATGAGTATATGTTGGGTCACCTTCCCCAAAACTAGGTTGGATGATTCCTGGTTTCCTGCTTATTTGCTCCTGCTTCCGGGAATCTTCCAACAATCATTTCCGGAAACCCTCGTAATTTTGGGCAATTAGCTGGAATTGCTTTGCCCTTTTTAGTATGGATTTAACACCGTGTTATGGTTGTAGGTGGATGTACTGGACAGACTGGGAGGAGGACCCCAAGAAGAGTAACCGGGGGAAGATCAAGAAGGCGTGGATGGACGGCTCTCACGACCAGGTCCTGCTGACCAGTAAGACAGTGCTGTGGCCCAACGGCCTGAGTCTGGACATCCCGCAGGGCATCCTGTACTGGGTGGACGCGTATTACGACCGCATCGAGATGGTTTACCTCAACACCACCGAGCGCAAGGTCAGTTCGCCTGGGCAGCAAGCCTCAACCCGAATGCTGGTGATCGTCGATCTGGTTGTCGCATGTGTGAAATCTCCCCACTGGAGAGCAGGGTTCAGTCGTCACATCCACCCTTCCCACTGTTTCTCACACCTGTTTGTATCCCCCTCTGATTGCCAAACTGTCTGAATAAAGTGTGTGATTTCAAAAAATGTTTTTTAAATGGTTCTATGTTTTCATCCTCACCATGACCCACGTGCAATGATCCTCTTCTCTCTTTCTGATTGGTCAGATGGTGTACGAGGGAAACGAGTTAAACCACGCCTTCGGCCTGTGTCACTACAAGCAGTACCTGTTCTGGAACGAGTACCGCGGCGGCAGCATCTTCAAACTCGATATCTCCACCAGCACCGTCACGCTGCTCCGCAACGAACGCCCCCCCCTCTTCGAGATCCGTGTGTATGACGCTCACCAGCAGCAAGGTAACTTTACGGGTGACACCTGGTGGGTAAACACCACAGTCAATGGGGAACGCGTTTAACACATGCCAAAACTTTTTATGCCGCAAAATCATAACATTTTATTCTATTTCGGTGATTTAGCTAGTCTAGATATGAATTAATGACTACTTTAATGTCCCGTAGGCATATTTGCTTGGATAACAACGCTAACGGTCCCGGCTGCCTGTCTTCTGTTTGTTCCCATAGGGACCAACCTCTGTCGCGTGAAAAACGGTGGCTGCAGCAGTCTGTGTCTGGCCATCCCTGACGGCAGGTCCTGCGCCTGTGCCGACGACCAGATACTGGGCGACGACAATGTCACCTGTAAAGGTATGCATTGGGACGCTCTCCGGAGGGTCTCAGTCAGAGTAGTGTCAGGGATTTCTGTACGTTGAACTGGGACGCCATGTGGAAATGTCCGTGTTTCAAGCTGGTGTGTCGAGAAGCGAAGCTTCACAGACCTGCTTTCTTCAGCTGGGTTTGTTGTGGGGGGGAAAGACCCCCCCCCCTCGTAAGTAGATCCATCCATCCCACACAGGAACAGCAGAGACTGCGAAAGCCGTTGCTTTGCTACATTATCCGTAACAGTCCCCTCTTTTCCTCCCCCCAGCCAACCCCACCTACATCCCTCCTCCTCAGTGTCAGCTCGGGGAGTTCTCCTGTAACAACAACCGCTGCATCCAGGAGCGATGGAAGTGTGACGGGGACAACGACTGTCTGGACAACAGCGACGAGGCGCCCGAGCTCTGCCGTGAGTCGTGTCACACCGCGGCCGCCGCCTGGTTTACTGAGCAACGTGCACACACGCGACAACAAGTCTCACACACGCACACACAACGCACACACACACGCACACACAACGCACACACACACGCACACACAACACACACATACACACACACACGCGACAACAAGTCTCACACACGCACACAACGCACACACACACAACGCACACACACACACACACACACACACACACACACACACACACACACACACACACACACACACACACACACACACACACACACACACACACACACACACACACACACACACACGCGCGACAACAAGTCACACACACACACGCACACACAACGCACACATACACACACACACACGCACACACAACGCGCACACACACACACACACAACGCACACAACGCGCACAGTTGAGAATCATGTGCTGTGCATTAGCAGCAACAGAGGATGAACTTTACCAATCCAAGCTCTAATACCTGCTCTTCCTTGAGCCATGCAGTGTTAACCAGCAATTGAGTGTCAAATAGGTCCGTAGTTTCTCCGTCCAACTCTCTCTTCGTGCGACAACTAGTAACACCTGGTTACCTCTGTCTATGGTTCTTATGTTTGGCTGGAAACCAAGTTCTAATTCTATTGATCTCACGTTCAAATTCGACTGTCGCGAATCGTAGGTTTCTTCTCTCTCCCGCACAGACCAGCACACGTGTCCATCGGACCGGTTCAAGTGTCAGAACAACCGCTGTATCCCGCTGCGCTGGCTCTGTGACGGGGACAACGACTGTGGCACCTATGAGGATGAGTCTAATACTACCTGCTCAGGTACACACACACACACACACCCATATATATATATATATTACTAGACACAAGCGCATGCATTCAATCATGCATGTGGACTCGTACACACGCCCTCCCCATCTGTAATGCTGTTATCCCCCACCCCTCTCCAGCTCGTACGTGCCCGCCCAACCAGTATGCGTGTGCCAGTGGGCGCTGCATCCCCACTTCCTGGACATGTGACCTGGATGATGACTGTGGGGACCGTTCTGATGAGCCGGCCTCCTGTGGTGCGGACTTCTGGCATCACGCATCACCTCTGTAGCGTTCTAGATTTTTCTAGAGTAGTTTAACGTTTGAAACTCAACTCACTAAACCTGAAGCCTGGTCAGCAGATGTATTTCTGCTTTTTAGCCAAGCAAGAGTTTGGTTAGTTGGACGGTTTGGGGGGTTTTAGACTCTCGCACGGCTTAGTTTGAAGTGGGCCAAGAGAGGTCTGTTTGTGGCACATGATGTTGTTTCTAGGATGTCATTTTGGTTTCCTCTCGCCTCTCCTTCTCCCCAGCCTATCCCACCTGCTTCCCCCTCACCCAGTTCACCTGTGCCAACGGACGCTGCATCAACGTCAACTGGCGCTGTGACAACGGTGAGCGTACATCTCCTGTTTAAGCATTCATAATGCATTTGTAACCTGTATAATGTATTAATTCTTAAAAGTCTAGGCTGACATATGGAATTGTTTTAATATGGTCAACCTATGGATCGTTTTAGCTAAAACTTCCCATCATACTTCCTTAACTTCTTTTACAACCGGTTACCTTCAGACAAGTCCTGTGACACTTGTGGGGTCACATTTAGTTTGTAGCCCAAACGTTTCGGACGCTACAAACAGAAGTTGGCACATCGACGGTATCGACTTCAGACGAGCCAAATAGCAAAATGGAGACATTTGTGAGAGCATCCCCTTTTCAATAGAGGGAGGGGGGGGTCATAATAGTTTTGTAGGTCAAGCCGTTTGGACGCTACAGACGTTTTGGAGAGAGAACTCATATTTGGGGTGTCTGAGGGTCTGACACCGCTCAGACACCGCTCCAGCTCTGCCACCTTTTCACCGCAGATGTGGAAGTGCGACATCGGCTGATGTGGAGGATATAACGACATAACCTGACTTGTTAATTGACTCTAGGGGGTTAAGCATTTACAAGCATTTATAATGGCTTATTCATGGAAGTTAGTAATAAATGTTACCTGTGTGTCTCTGTGCGTTTGTGTGTGTTTGTGTGTGTGTGTGTGTGTGTGCCTGCCTGCCCTTTCCGCCTGTGTCTTTCACTTTCTCTCTTTCTGTCTCTCTCTCTGTCTGTCTCTCTCTATCTGTCTCTCTCTGTCTGTCTCTCTCTCTCTGTCTGTCTCTCTCTATCTGTCTCTCTGTCTGTCTCTCTCTATCTGTCTCTCTCTGTCTGTCTCTCTCTGTCTGTCTGTCTCTCTCTGTCTATCGCTGTCTCTCTCTCTCCCTCTCTCTCGGTCTCTCTCTCTTTCTCTCTCTCTCTGTCTCTGTCTCTCTCTCTCCCTCTCTCTCGGTCTCTTTCTCTCTCTCTCTGTCTCTGTCTCTCTCCCTCTCTGTGTTCAGACAACGACTGCGGGGACAACAGTGACGAGGCAGGCTGCAGCCACTCCTGCTCCAGTGTCCAGTTCAAGTGTAACAGCGGCCGCTGCATCCCGGAGTACTGGACCTGTGACGGGGACAACGACTGTGGAGACTACAGCGACGAGACCCACGCCAACTGTACCAACCAGGGTGAGTTCTGGTGCCGGTGCCGCCGCTGTGCTCTTGAGCAAGCCACTTGACCCCTGAACTGGCCCAGAGGCGCTGCACCGTGGCTGACCCTGGCTTCCAACTCCTAGTATAGCTATTCTACAGTACCACCCCAACGCATGTTATAGAGCATCTGCTTTCCTTCTTCATTGAGCACCTGGCAGGAGAGCGACATGGTGCTCATAGTGTTTGTGTGAGTCCAGCAGTCTGCATCGCAAACTTCTATTGTTCTTCACGCGAAGGAGAGTCTACAGTATATTGGTCCTCAGTTCCCATATTTGTCCTCTTTTTTTTAGTACACTGGTATATTTATCGCCACACGAAATGCCTGTATCCTATCTCAGGCTGTGTACGTGTTGTCGTTTTGGAGTGTGTCGAATGTTGACCGGCTGATCCGACGTGTTCGCTGCTCTCAGGGGTGTGGTTATGCTCTGCGGTGAGCTGCAAAACATGAACAATGCCGCCCTTCGGTAAGGCTTGCTGAAGTTGTGTGGTTGTTTTAGTGACGGCTGGTCACATCGACCTTCACTTTAAATGATGGGGGGAAAAAAGGGAGGTTGGGTGAATTGCCTGCTGCTCTTACTCTAGCCAACGTTTTAGTCAGGGGTGTTGGGGGGGGACTAGTCTCTCTGGTGAGGCGTTGAGGGGCTTGGTAATGACTTGGTAATGGCTGTGTGGCTTTGGCAGAGATCAGAGGAGGCCAGGCAGAGCGAAAGAGGGGCTTTGGAAGCTCTATCTCTCTCTCCCTAGACTCTCTTTCTCTCCCTAGACTCTCTTTCTCTCTCTGTCTCTCTGCTTTTTCTTCAGCTCTCAGTTTGGCTTTGAGAGAGGAGTTAATTGCTTAGAAGTTGTCCTGCCCCAGAGTGACAGGGGAAAGGTGTGTGTGTGTGTGTGTGTGTGTGTGTGTGTGTGTGTGTGTGTGTGTGTGTGTGTGTGTGTGTGTGTGTGTGTGTGTGTGTGTGTGTGTGTGTGTGTGTGTGTGTGTGTGTGTGTGTGTGTGTGTGTGTGTGTGTGTGTGTGCGCGCGCGCCAAACCCTCTGGAAGTCATTAGTTTGAGAAGAAAAGCAATACTGTTGCCTTCCCCTCCCTCTCTCTCTCTCACATATTGTATTCCACTTAGAAAGTCCTGGGCCTGTTCCTTATGCCCCTATGCCAACTGCTGATTCCTCCATGCCAACTCTTGCCATGAAGGGATGTCATTATTCCACTTCCTTAATGACGCCCTTAACATCAGGCGACGATGGCCGTGGGAACAGAACAGAACTGCTTTGTCATGGTTTGTTCACGACCGAGGCCCACCTGGAGCCTGAACCTATTCTGACCCTGCAGACCCACCCTGTCAACGGCGAACTGGGTTGAGATATTGGAGGCGTTTTTACGCCGGTTTGCCGTCTCCGCTATCGAATGGAGCTGTCCGTAATAGCAGTCTCTCTTCGCTTGTCGCTCGCCATACTCTCTATCCCCGTCTGCTGTCGGCTAACTCTGCTCTCTCTCTCTCTCTCTCTCTCTCTCTCTCTCTCTCTCTCCCTTCCTGTGTCTCCCTAGCAACGCGTCCTCCCGGGGGTTGCCACGTGGATGAGTTCCAGTGTCGCATGGACGGCCTGTGTATCCCCATGCGCTGGCGCTGCGACGGGGACACCGACTGCATGGACCTGAGTGACGAGAGCGACTGTGAGGGTGTGACGCACATGTGTGACCCAGCCGTCAAGTTCAGCTGCAGAAACTCCGGTGAGATTGCGTTGGCCGTTTCAGCCGTCAAGAGAAATGGGCTCTCTCTTCCTGTCTCTTCCTCTATGGTATTGGCTAACTGCTCTCTCTTCCTGTCTCTTCCTCTATGGTATTGGCTAACTGCTCTCTCTTCCTGTCTCTTCCTCTATGGTATTGGCTAACTGCTCTCTCTTCCTGTCTCTTCCTCTATGGTATTGGCTAACTGCTCTCTCTTCCTGTCTCTTCCTCTATGGTATTGGCTAACTGCTCTCTCTTCCTGTCTCTTCCTCTATGGTATTGGCTAACTGCTCTCTCTTCCTGTCTCTTCCTCTATGGTATTGGCTAACTGCTCTCTCTTCCTGTCTCTTCCTCTATGGTATTGGCTAACTGCTCTCTCTTCCTGTCTCTTCCTCTATGGTATTGGCTAACTGCTCTCTCTTCCTGTCTCTTCCTCTATGGTATTGGCTAACTGCTCTCTCTTCCTGTCTCTTCCTCTATGGTATTGGCTAACTGCTCTCTCTTCCTGTCTCTTCCTCTATGGTATTGGCTAACTGCTCTCTCTTCCTGTCTCTTCCTCTATGGTATTGGCTAACTGCTCTCTCTTCCTGTCTCTTCCTCTATGGTATTGGCTAACTGCTCTCTCTTCCTGTCTCTTCCTCTATGGTATTGGCTAACTGCTCTCTCTTCCTGTCTCTTCCTCTATGGTATTGGCTAACTGAGTCGGTGGCCTGTTTTGTTGTTGTTTGTTAATGGTTTTAATCAGACCAGTTAGTGAGGGTTCAGGAAGTCTGTGGTAGGGCAGGCTGTGGTGTGTCAGGTTTTTTTTTCTGACCTCATCAGATTAGTCAGTGAGAAGTCCTGGTGTCCTCTTGCCCTACATCCTCCACACGCCATTATAGTAACATCCATGTCTCAGAGCAAGTATTCTCCATGTAGTAAGTCATTGCAGCAGTCAGTGTCTGAGCGGTTTCGACACACACTGTCAAACACACTGTATCACTTAAGAGAGCTTGTTATCCCAAGGGGCTTGTTGTGACAGAACATCACAACAAGCTGCTCTCTGGGAACGAGGATGCCTTTTACCCACGGTGACCCCTTGGTGCTCCGGGAATTAAGATGTCTGGATTAACACGGCCAGCAGCCGTCACAAGAAAGGCAACCATGTTGTCGCCCACCCCCCCAGAGTTAAGCACGCCATAGCCGCCATCACAATCTCTGTTTGTGAGAGACAAGCTGAACTTGTCCCCTTTTTCACGTTGGCACGGTGTTTCCACGGTAGTCCCTTCGGCGTATCCGTAAGACCCCGGTGTGTGTGTGTGTGATCTTCTGTCTGGTTGTCTCCTCAGCCTGTTGTGTCAGTGTGGTGTGACTTCTGACCTGTACCCTTTTGACCTGTCCCCAGCTCGTTGTATCAGCAAGGCCTGGGTGTGTGACGGGGACAGTGACTGTGAGGACAACTCGGACGAGGACAACTGCGAGGCGTTGTTGTGTAAACTGTCCCACCACGTCTGTGTCACCAACGACTCGATCTGTCTGCCCGTCGAGAAGCTGTGTGACGGCACTGACGACTGTCCCGACGGCTCTGATGAGAAACTCTGCGGTAAGAGCACAGCGCGCGCACTTTCAAACACACACACACACACTTGCTCACTCTCTCTACCCATAGCTACACCACCTTGGTCAAGGTAGGAATTGCCTCAAACCACACATCTCTATGATTTCTCCTCTCCTCTCCTCTCTACTCGCCACCCTCCACAGACCTGTGCTCCATAGACAACGGCGGCTGCAGCCACAACTGCTCCATCATCCCTGGGGAGGGCTTCATGTGTTCCTGCCCCCTGGGCATGGAGCTGGGCGCCGACAACAAGACCTGCCACATCATGAACCTCTGCGCCAAGCACCTCAAGTGCAGCCAGAAGTGTGAGCAAGAGAAGAGCAGCGTCAAGTGTTCTTGCTACGAGGGCTGGGAGCTGGAGACCGATATGGAGAGCTGCAAGAGCACTGGTGAGCAGAGGAGAGGGTGAAAGGTCAGAGAGAGGGGAGAAGGTAGTAGAGAGATAGAAAATGGATATATAATCTTGTTGGCCATCTGATGAGAACCGTGGTTGTTTGTGTGAGTTATGGCGTTTTGTAAATATTGAACTTTGGGTATATCTACCATAAGAACGGAGACCACGATTTAAGACCATGTGACCTAAAGAGGACAATCTCCAGGGCCCCTAAATGATCCCTTCCATATCCCATATTTCTCTACCCCCCCCCCCCCCCCCAGACCCCTTCAAGCCGTTCATCATCTTCTCCAACCGCCATGAGATCCGTCGTATTGACCTCCACAAGGGAGAGTTCAGCGTGCTGGTGCCTAACCTGAGGAACACCATCGCTCTGGACTTCCACCTCAGCCAGAACACCCTCTACTGGACCGACGTGGTGGAGGACAAGATCTACCGCGGGAAACTGTCCGAGAACGGAGGTGAGGGGGAGCGTGTCCATTTATTCAACTTATTACACTCATTTGGCTCTTGTTTTCACCGGCTGGTGCTTCGTGTAGAAACTGCCGCACAGGTATTTTCCAGCCCTAAACGCCAAGTTTGGCAATTTACCAGTTAGTTATGACATTCATTTTGACAGTGGAAACTCTGCTTACCCAGCCGTGACGCACACTGCCCATATGAACATGGAACAAGAGTAGCCTATTGTGCGTTTCGTACTTGTATACTCCCTATTTCGAAACATTAAAAAAAGAAAACGGATGTTTTTTTCCCCCACGTTTCATTTTATGTATTAAAAACCAAGCATAGCTTCCCCTCCTCAATTGAGGCCCTTCTCTTGTCTGCCCAATGCATTCGTTTAAGTAGTCTAGACTGTCAATTAAAGGGATTGGCTCCTGAGACCGCTTGGCAATAACTCTAAATCGCCAAAGCTTTATTAAAATATCACGTTTTGAGAGGAGTAAAACAGTGAGTTGACATTCCCTTTTTTTAACTACAGTATGCATTGTAGGCAGGCCCACATTTTATTTTAGCCGTGCAGGTCCTGTTTTGGAAGTGCCTGAAGAACCCCTTCCGTGATGTAGGCTACGTGTCCATGGCCCGTCATGAAACGAGAGACGAGAACCTCGTGAATACCGGTGAACCTCGTATTCAGAGGTTATCCGTCAGCTGTACGAATTGCTTGTTTTCTATTTCATAGGTTCAAAACCCGCCCTCCCTTAAGCCTACTGTATCGAAGGCTGGTTCAACGGCAATTGTTCTCCCCTGGGGATTTTATGATGTCATTTACATTTGACATTTATTTATTGTTGTTTAAAAACATTTATTTTGAAAGATTCCTTGTTTTTCGTTGAATTGTGTGAGAATGATTCACCTTCCTAGTTTTGTGGCAACAACGTCCGTAGAGCGCTTGAACCTCTGTGGACGTGTGAATGCGATCTGATCTGTGAAATAGTTTCCCGATTTCTGTTCAGAAAACATAGGCCTATTGGGGAGCAGTATCACGATGAGCGGACGTTCTCCCTTTCTCTTTACGTTGGCTCTTTGTCCAGCTCCTGAGGAAAATGTGGATGTGCATATAACCCTCCATAATCTGAATTCATTGAATACTATGTACCCACAGGGAGAAATGATAGGTGTGACACAGCCTATTTTAAAACAAGAATTTGATTAGAATTATTTGTTCTCTTTTTAAGGCCTCATCAATAATGTCTTTAATCTTGCTTATTGACAGTGTTTGGCATGTCTGTGCTCAGCCATATTTACATTAGGCCTAGCTTCTACGTCCGTGCTCAGCCATATTTACATTAGGCCTGGCTTCTATGTCCGTGCTCAGCCATATTTACATTAGGCCTAGCTTCTATGTCCGTGCTCAGCCATATTTACATTAGGCCTAGCTTCTATGTCCGTGCTCAGCCATATTTACATTAGGCCTAGCTTCTACGTCCGTGCTCAGCCATATTTACATTAGGCCTAGCTTCTACGTCCGTGCTCAGCCATATTTACATTAGGCCTAGCTTCTACGTCCGTGCTCAGCCATATTTACATTAGGCCTAGCTTCTACGTCCGTGCTCAGCCATATTTACATTAGGCCTAGCTTCTACGTCCGTGCTCAGCCATATTTACATTAGGCCTAGCTTCTATGTCCGTGCTCAGCCATATTTACATTAGGCCTAGCTTCTACGTCCGTGCTCAGCCATATTTACATTAGGCCTAGCTTCTACGTCCGTGCTCAGCCATATTTACATTAGGCCTAGCTTCTACGTCCGTGCTCAGCCATATTTACATTAGGCCTAGCTTCTACGTCCGTGCTCAGCCATATTTACATTAGGCCCAGCTTCTACGTCCGTGCTCAGCCATATTTACATTAGGCCTAGCTTCTACGTCTGTGCTCAGCCATATTTACATTAGGCCTAGCTTCTACGTCCGTGCTCAGCCATATTTACATTAGGCCTAGCTTCTATGTCCGTGCTCAGCCATATTTACATTAGGCCTGGCTTCTATGTCCGTGCTCAGCCATATTGACATTAGGCCTAGCTTCTATGTCCGTGCTCAGCCATATTTACCTTAGGCCTAGCTTCTATGTCCGTGCTCAGCCATATTTACATTAGGCCTAGCTTCTATGTCCGTGCTCAGCCATATTTACATTAGGCCTAGCTTCTATGTCCGTGCTCAGCCATATTTACATTAGGCCTAGCTTCTACGTCCGTGTGAATGCTATTGAAGCCGTGTAATTACTGAAACACATTTGCAGTCCACGTTGTTCCAAGTTAACCTATTTAATAAATATGGGATAGTCGACATGTTTGTTTCTGTAAGCTGTTTGACAAACTATAACGGACTAACATTGGACTTGGAGTCGATTCCCAGGCAATAAATAAAATAGTGTAAATGCACAACCTTGACGCAACCACATATTTTGCCGTGGAGCACATTCTAAAGGGCCAAGCCTCGACACACCCAGGACGTGTTTACTCGTCAAAACCCAGCCCTTCCACGCCAATGCCTGCAAGTGCGCCGATTGAATTGTAATAGTGAAAACATTTAGAACCTAAAGCCCTACCGCCTGAGCTTAGGTTTACGGCTGGGTTTGTTCAAATAGAGCCCATGACGTGACAGTCAATACAAACTGAAATCCAAATATCAATGGATCAGGGGACAACAACAACAACAACAACAACAAAAAGAATGGGATCTTAAAGATATGCTGTGACGATGACTGCTGTCACACAGAGACCAGGGTGGTGGCAGGAGATCTTTCTGGAAAACCCATCACTAATGTGTCGGAAGGTCTGCTTGGTCTTGCGTCAGCCAACATAGAAATGGCTTCGAAGTAGAAAGCGTCTAGAAAGGACCGTGTTGTTTCCTCTTTAGTCTGAGAACAAACAGAAATGAGTTACAAAGTTTGCACTTTCTCTGAATGTAATTCCCCCGTACAACAGTGCTGTCTCAGGGTAGCCTCGCCTGTCAAATCTAGTCTAGGTGTATATTAATGTCCCCAGCATAAATCCCCCAGACAGGTCACAGCTGGCCCGTGTTCTCCCCACAATGTCCCAACCTCAGACCCCTACCACCCCACCCCCCAACCCCAGGTCTGTTGGCCAATCAAGGGTGTGTTCCCAGAATCCCACAGAAGAAATCCAGACACACACACACAGAGAGAGAGAGAGAACGACGGAAGGCTTTGTCTCTTCAAATTTGTCTCACCACTCCTTTGCGTGACTGCAGCCACCCTGGGGCAGAGCAACAGACACACATACTGTGGTGTAGCGTAGGAACCAGCGTATTCCATTAGTTCCTGTTCCCAGGCCCCCACCCACGCCTCTAACCCTCTTAAAAACAACCCTCCCTCCACCATAAATCAGCTTCTGCTGATTTAAGATCTTTCCGTGTTTAGTTGTAGGGCCGGGACAAAAGCAGAATCGCCAATAGTATCGTGGCAAAGGGAACAAATGAACGGATTTAACTTCTTTAGGAAAACTAATGTTGGAAACAAACATCATGTTGTCATCCAGAGTCACGTTTGTTTTCCAAGCCATAGCGCACAATATTTTCCCAAACAGCAGGTTTTTTTTTTTAAAGGACCAAAGAGTTTGCGATGCTTTGTGTTTTCATTTTTGCCATGGAAAAAAAACATTGCGACACTGGTTTCGCCACAGGGTCAAACATGCCAACAACAACAACAACAACAAAAGGTTTCCTCCCTACACACACAGACACACACATACACAGCCTCCCCACCCTGCCCAGGCAAAGCCAACTGTGGTTCCAGCAGTATAACAACAACCTTGCTGTGAAGAGGCCCTCTCCCTGTCATGCTGTAATCTAATGACTGTTGGAAGGCCATGTGAAGGACTCCACAGAATCATCAGCTGTCCACCATTACTGCGTTGCTTTCATCGGGGTGCCAGGTTTTTCCGGGAACTGTGTGTGTGTCTCTGCGCGCGCGTGCGTGCGTAGGTGGGGTTTTTTCTCTCAAAAGTTTCCCAGAAGTCACCACCTTCGTTCTGCCATTGTTAGCAAATTGTTGCTCGAAATCCCACAGTGGTAAGCAGTGTGTGCCATACCACTGACCTGATTCAGGTTCCACAGAGAAGGAATTCCAAACAGTCCGCTCAGTTTGTCAGCGGTTTGTTGCAGCGAAGCGGGTGCGCTTGCTGGATAGAGTTAGTCTGTAACTGCTGTCCTTTGCCACGAACTAGACAGACATGTTGTATTACGCCAGCAAATATTGCCCCGTTTTGCAAAATAAAAACATTTTAATACGGCCTGGTCCACTGTGTCCCATTTCTGTCACGTCCATTATAAGAGAGGAGTTTGACCTATCGGATCAGGTTATTTCCTTCCATTTCCGTCTTACTAGTTTTTTGTCTGTGTGTTGAGGTCAGTGATGGGAGTGTCAAAGAAATCTAGAATTTCCCAAATGCAAAAGGCCTTAACCCAGCCATCTCCCATCCCTCTCCCTCCGACCCCTGTCCTCCTCACAGCTCTGACCACCTTCGAGGTGGTGATCCAGTATGGCCTGGCCACTCCAGAGGGTCTGGCTGTGGACTGGATAGCAGGGAACATCTACTGGGTGGAGAGCAACCTGGACCAGATCGAGGTGGCCAAGCTGGACGGAACCATGAGGACCACTCTGCTGGCTGGAGAGGTGGAGCACCCCCGGGCCATCGCCCTGGACCCCCGAGACGGGTGAGAATGAAACCATTGAACCACCACGGTGACCGATATCATACCACAGATACTATAGAACTGGAAATAGTAGATCATATACAAGCAATCTCTGACTTCTGTATAGAACTGTAAAAAAAAAATATATATATAGACAGATAGTCCCCCTTCACATATTCAGACACTATGTGAATGACTACCGCTGAATATTCATGAATGTGTCTCTCTCTCCCTTTTTTGTTCTCGTTGTCTTCCTCTGTTGTCAGTATTCTGTTCTGGACGGACTGGGATGCCAGTCTGCCCAGGATCGAGGCAGCATCTATGAGCGGTGAGGCCAGGAGGACCATCCACAGAGAGACTGGCAGCGGTGGCTGGCCCAACGGACTGACTGTGGACTACATGGAGAGACGCATTGTATGGATCGACGCCAGGTACTGTTGCTCTCCTTACCGCGCGCACCCACACACACCCACACACACACACACACACACACACACACACACACACACACACACACACACACACACACACACACACACACACACACACACACACACACACACACACACACACACACACACACACACACACTCACCCAGACGCACTCTCCCCAGGTCTGATGCCATCTACTCTGCTCTGTATGACGGCTCTGGTCTGATCGAGGTGCTGAGGGGTCATGAGTACCTGTCCCACCCCTTTGCGGTCACCATGTACGGAGGAGAGGTGTACTGGACAGACTGGAGGACCAACACCCTGGCCAAGGCCAACAAGTGGACCGGCAACAACGTAACCGTGGTCCAGCGCACCAACACACAACCCTTCGACCTGCAGGTGTACCATCCCTCCAGACAGCCCCAAGGTAGGTGGCACGCACACAAATCATCAACGCGGACACAAACAAGCCACCCCACACTTCCCAGCTGTCTCTCACTGCTAACTGGACAGTGACACACCAAAGGACAGGACTGCAGAGAGGTTACACTCCAGACCTCCTGAACCCAAACACACCAATCCTCTGGGACGCCTAACCGTCACTACTGTGTGCTGCGTTGCCTCCATGTTCTACGAGACGTAGCGTAGTTTCTAACACCTTGTCGACACACACACACACACACACACACACACACACACACACACACACACACACACACACACACACACACACACACACACACACACACACACACACACACACACACACACACACACACACACACACTGTGGATCATAAAGGCCCCCCACTGCAGTATTTGGCCTTTCAGACTGGACTTACAGGCTCTTACTCTGAGATGCTTTCTGAATACGGCCCTGATCTGAGGCTAAGGAAAACAGAGCTGAGGTCTCACTGGCCAGTTGATTGACAGCTTCCCCCAGTCCCTCTGACACCGATGGGGAAACAAACCATGCCTGACGATGACTGACTCGATCCCTATCCGTGTCTCGCTCTGTCCTCTGCTCCCTCTAATACTCGATCCCTATCCGTGTCTCGCTCTGTCCTCTGCTCCCTCTAATACTCGATCCCTATCCGTGTCTCGCTCTGTCCTCTGCTCCCTCTAATACTCGATCCCTATCCGTGTCTCGCTCTGTCCTCTGCTCCCTCTTCATCCCTATCCGTGTCTCGCTCTGTCCTCTGCTCCCTCTAATACTCGATCCCTATCTGCCGACCGCTCCCTTCACTCAGTCTCCAGCGCGATGCTCTGTGATGGAAGTGTTTTAGTAATGGAATCAAATAATAGCTTTATTTTTATATTTTATATTTCTTTCTCGTTGCATTTGCCTTGGTCGAAATTGAATAAGAATCGAGTCGATGGAACATGGTCGCAGTGGACCCAGATCTCTTTCATTTAAACATTTCTTGGTCCTCTCTCTCCCTCAGCTCCTAACCCTTGTGCCACCTCTGATGAGCAGAGCCCCTGTTCTCACCTGTGTTTGATCAACTTCAACCAGACGTTCTCCTGTGCCTGTCCTCACCTCATGAAGCTGCAGGCTGACAAACGCACCTGCAAAGGTAGGAACACACACACACACACACACACACACACACACACACACACACACACACACACACACACACACACACACACACACACACACACACACACACACACACACACACACACACACACACACACACACACACACACACACACACACACACACACACACACACACACACACTCTCTCTCTCAGAGGGCTGAATGGTGACCAATGGGTCGACATTTGCTGTAATCTAGAAACACCCAATCGGACGACTGTCTTACTAATGGTTTTTAGTTCGGCCGCTCTTGGATATGCTCAAATACTGCCTTTTTGTAGTTTCTGGATCGTAACCCTTCCCCTGTACCCCCCCCCTTGTCTCTTCCATTCTCTCTCCAGAGTCTCGCCAGTTCCTGCTCTATGCCCGTCAGATAGAGATCAGGGGAGTGGACATAGACAACCCCTACTATAACTACATCATCTCCTTCACCGTGCCAGACATAGACAACGTGACCGTGGTGGACTATGATGCCGTGGAGCACCGGATCTACTGGTCAGATGTTCGAACCCAGACCATCAAGAGAGCCTTCATCAACGGCACCGGAGTGGAGACCGTGGTGTCTGCTGGTAGGATGACCGCTCTTTCGAATACTCTAATGCTAATTCGTTTATTGACTCTACAGGTAACTGCCAAAATAAAGGAAACACCAACAGTGTCTTAATAGAGCGTTGGGGCACCACGAGCCAGAACAGCTTCGATGCGCTTTGGCGTTGATTCGACAAGTCTCTGGAACTCTATTGGAGGGATGCGACACCATTCTTACACAAGAAATTCCATCACTTGGTGTTTTGTTGATGGGGGTGGAAAACGCTGTCTCAGGCGCCGCTCCAGAATCTCACATAAGTGTTCAATTGGGCGGCTGGGCATTTTTATCCACGACCCTAAGCATGATGGGATGTTAACTGCTTGATTAACTCAGGAACCACACCTGTGTGGAAGCACCTGCTTTCCATATACTTTGTATCCTTCGTTTACTCAAGTGTTTCCTTCATGTTGATAGTTAGTTACCTGTCGTTAGTGGTTTAGTTAAATTTGTCTTAAATTTATGTGTGCTTGTTTTTCAGACCTGCCCAATGCCCATGGTCTGGCAGTAGACTGGGTGTCTAGGAACCTGTTCTGGACCAGCTATGATGCCAATAAGAAGCAGATCAACGTGGCCAGACTGGACGGATCCTTTAAGAACGCTATTATCCAGGGCCTTGACAAACCCCACTGTCTGGTCCTGCACCCTATATTGGGGTGAGTACACACACACACACACACACACACACACACACACACACACACACACACACACACACACACACACACACACACACACACACACACACACACACACACACACACACACACTGGAGTAGGAATGGAGTTTTTGAATAACACGACGACAGCAAAAGAACGTTGGCGTTGTCACGGTGATTTCAGTGACCGTCAAACCAAGCTTAACGTGTAACAACGGGGTCATGTGTTTGTCCTTCTGCAGAAAGATGTACTGGACTGATGGGGACAACATCAGTATGGCCAACATGGATGGCAGTAACCGTACCATGCTCTTCACCAATCAAAAGGGCCCTGTGGGTGAGTGGGTGAACACCAACACTCTAGTGTACAACAATGCTGAGCAAGTGGGAAAAAGTGAGAATCAGTGTGAGTGCGTGCTTGAGTGTGTGAGTATTGTTTCTCCGTACCATGTCATGCTTTTTCCCCGCCCTGTTCAGAGTAATGAGTCATTGAAGTCGCTTGCATTGTTTACTGTAAGTTAATGTGGCAGTACCGTGTTTGACCACTAGATGCCGCTGTTCCTGCTATACCACCTCACTACTTTATCCATTTTGCTGGTCTCCTGTGCTTATTAAATAGATCACCACATTTCCTTCACAATTTTGTGTCGACAACCAATAGATTTAGCTCATCATGAAAATAAATTGGGTGGCCACCCTCACAATTCAAGTCCTCCGTGAAAACAATTCAGTTTGTCAGTTTCTCTTGCGCTTAATCTGTGTCCCGAGAAACAACCCTGTTGTGTATGGTTTGTTCCCTTCAGGATAGGTCTGGATTAGTTACTGTTAGGCCTTTCCTGAGGAACAAGCAAACCATTAGGCTGCATCCGTTTGAATGGTTTCAGTGTTATGTTCTTCAATGGTAAAAAGCACCTGTTTCCAAATACAGACAATATTTTGGAGCAGTCAGAGAATGTGGGTGTAGTTATATGTCCCCTTTCTGTCCCTGCCAGGCTTTTCTATAGACCTACGGCACAGAGGGAGTGTTATCTGTCCTGTTTGTCGCCTTCAGACCTGTCTGAAGACTATGACGTAGGCTGTGTGAGTGAACGAGAGAGGTCTGACTGGGATCGTGTTGTGCTAACTATATCCTATAGGCCTGTCTATAGACTACGACCGTGAGCAGCTGTACTGGGTCAGCTCAGGGAACGGCACCATCAGCCGCTGTCAGATGGACGGCTCGGGCCTGGAGGTCCTGGACGGGGTCAAACCAGGCAGGCTGACCAAGGCGTCCGCTCTGGCCATCATGGGTAAGGCGGAAACGAAGCTACGCTTGGCTGAAATTAGTTCTTTATAATCCGCGTTGCCCTGTGGGTTAGCTACTGTGTTAGTGTTATCTGTGGTACTGTGTGCCTGTGGTACTGAATGTCTATGCTGTGTGTCTAGGTGACGAGCTGTGGTACTGAATGTCTATGCTGTGTGTCTAGGTGACAAGCTGTGGTACTGAATGTCTATGCTGTGTGTCTAGGTGACGAGCTCTGGTACTGAATGTCTATGCTGTGTGTCTAGGTGACAAGCTGTGGTACTGAATGTCTATGCTGTGTGTCTAGGTAACAAGCTGTGGTACTGAATGTCTATGCTGTGTGTCTAGGTGACAAGCTGTGGTACTGAATGTCTATGCTGTGTGTCTAGGTAACAAGCTGTGGTACTGAATGTCTATGCTGTGTGTCTAGGTGACAAGCTGTGGTACTGAATGTCTATGCTGTGTGTCTAGGTGACAAGCTGTGGTACTGAATGTCTATGCTGTGTGTCTAGGTGACAAGCTGTGGTACTGAATGTCTATGCTGTGTGTCTAGGTGACAAGCTGTGGTGGGCCGACCAGGGGACAGACCAGATGGGGACGTGTGATAAGAGTAACGGGGGGAACTGGAAGGTGCTGCGAAACAACACCTCTCCTATGATGCACATGAGAATATACAACGAGAGCCTGCAGACAGGTGCAGGTAGGACGTCGCACTAGTTGTCACACCTAAGATGTCCCGCTTTCTGGCTTACCTGGTCGAAGCTCCGATGAGTTAACGAACGAGGTGTTTTTGTTTTTAAAGTGAGTTTTCATTATTGTTTGGCTGTACTTTTGTTCCCCCTCTGTTGTCCCAGGCATCAACCTGTGCAGTAATAACAATGGAGACTGTTCCCAGCTGTGCCTGCCCACCTCCTCTAGCACCAGAGCCTGTATGTGTACTGCAGGCTACAGCCTTAAGAGTGGACAGCAGTCCTGCGAGGGTAAGAGACCGCACACACACACACACACACACACACACACACACACACACACACACACACACACACACACACACACACACACACACACACACACACACACACACACACACACACACATTTTGAAACACTTTATTCAAATCCACAAATCGCGGTACGTCGCAAAGGGATTCAAAGGGTCACAGGCACTTGGACAGTCGTGGATATAGAAGCACCTCATCCTGTAATATGGCCTTGCCGTGTAGAATATACAGAGAAATCCTACTGTAACAGCAGCGTTGTCTGTCCTCCCTCTCCAGGTATGGGCTCCTTCCTGCTCTACTCGGTACATGAGGGAATTCGAGGAATCCCCCTGGACCCGTCTGACAAATCTGATGCCCTGGTGCCCGTGTCTGGCACCTCGCTGGCTGTGGGCATCGACTTCCACGCCGGTGAGTGTACTGCTTGTGGGCCAACCAAAATCTCGAAACAGGAGTTTTGGTTTGAGGATCAAGTCACCTGAGTGTTAATGTGTCGTCACGCCAACCGTACTGCAAAGATGTTTCCCCAAACGGTCTCTACGCTGTACCTGCCTACGGTCTTCCAAGTAACACATATTATCCAGAGCAATTAGGGTTGCGGCAGATACTAACGGTAATGATTATAGTATCCGGTTACGAGCGGTCATCACTTCTGTCTCGTAGAAAATGACACGATCTACTGGGTGGACATGGGACTGAGCACCATCAGCCGAGCTAAGAGAGACCAGACGTGGCGGGAAGACGTGGTGACCAACGGCATCGGCAGGGTGGAGGGCATCACTGTGGACTGGATCGCAGGTCAGAGAACAACCAGAACCGCAACCACATACACACGCAGGGACGCGCACACGCACACACACACTGACTTCTCCCATCCGCCCCCTGTCAGGTAACATCTACTGGACAGACCAGGGCTTTGACGTCATCGAGGTGGCCAGACTCAATGGATCCTTCTGCTATGTGGTCATCTCCCAGGGCTTGGACAAGCCCCGCGCCATCACTGTGCACCCAGAGAAAGGGTATGTAGTTGGGGCTGGGACTAGGGATTGGGTGTCTGTGTGTACCGTAGTGCTCTGTGTGTCTTAACATGGTTACTTATAGGTTGTTATTGGTCCAGCAACCAGTTATGTTTGCATTTTGATTAATAATTACGGGCAGTAGCTTGTCATATGATGGGGAAACTGTACATTTTTGCCTTCAAACTCATATGAGTGTGTGTGTGTGCGTGTGTGTGTGTCTGCGTGTGTGTGTGTCTGCGTGTGTGTCTGCGTGTCCCTGCAGGTATCTGTTCTGGACAGAGTGGGGCCAGGTCCCCCGTATAGAGAGGGCCCGTCTGGATGGCTCTCAGAGATCAGTCCTGGTCAACTCCAGCATCATGTGGCCCAACGGAATCTCCATCGACTACAGGGTACAGTCCACACACACACGCACGAGCATCCATCTTTCAGATTCACGCACACCCAGTGTTTTTTCCTTTTTTTAGAAACCGGTTTGAGTATTTGTCTGATTGTGTGTGTGTAGGAGGGGCTGTTGTACTGGTGTGACGCGCGGACCGACCGGATCGAGCGCATCAACCTGGAGACGGGAGAGAACCGAGAGGTGGTGCTGGTCAACAACAACATGGACATGTTCGCTGTGTCCGTCTTCGAGGGCTACATCTACTGGAGCGACAGGTGAGCTCCCTGCTGCCCCCCGTCACCTCCTCGGGTCTCGGTTTAACGCCTGATTTACTCGACGAATGAGCATTGGCTCCTTTTTAAGGAGCGTAGGCCATAGACGAACAGTTCCCCCACATCCTTGTGCCGTCCTGCTGTTTACCAGACTTCGATTCCCACGGCGTCAGTGTCGTTTAATAGTGTTTTCCTATTTACCTCCGAGCCTGTTTGACTGACTAGTGTTTCGTTTTGCCGTGTCGGACCAGGACTCACGCCAACGGTTCCATCAAGAGAGGCAACAAAGACAACGCCACGGAATATGTGTATCTGAGGACCGGCATCGGTGTCCAACTAAAGGACATCAAGGTCTTCAACAGGGACCGGCAACAAGGTAAGGACTTTTAAACCCCTAAGAGAAACCCACAGGGAACCTGTGTGGCAGGGTTGGGATCCGAAAAGTAGATAAAAAGGAGCAGTTATTTTGAACAAGGATTTTTAGTTCCCTTCCTGGATTGTCTGATATGGAATTCCCTCTAACCCTGGTGTGCTTGTTTCAAGTTGTGTGAGACTGATGTGACTATACGACTGACGTGCGTGTGCTCTCCCTCAGGCACCAACGTCTGTAAAGACAACAACGGCGGCTGCGAACAGCTCTGCCTGTACCGCGGCAACGGGGAGCGAACGTGCGCCTGCGCACACGGCATGCTGGCCGAGGACGGCCGCGGCTGCCGCGACTACGACAGCTACCTGCTCTACTCGGAGCGGACCATTCTGAAGAGCATCCACCTGTCAGACGAGACCAACCTGAACGCCCCCATCAAGCCCTTCGAGGACCCGGAGCACATGAAGAACGTCATCGCGCTGACCTTTGACTCCCGCGGGGGAGGGGGGAGGGGAGCCAATCGGATCTTCTTCAGTGACATCCACTTTGGAAACATCCAGCAGATCAACGATGACGGCTCAGACCTCAAGACGGTGGTGGAGAGTGAGTATTAACGTTGACGCTGTTATGTTCCGCTGTACGCAAGAGGCAAAACATTCTGGCGGTTCCTCTCAACGGAGGATCGCGTGGAATTGGCCGTTTTAGCTGGGCGTGTGTGGGTTTTTAATCCGCTTGTGCTATTAAAAAACAGGAAGAAAGCAAATGGCCTCAGCTGAGGTAATTGTGTTTATTGAAATGAGGTTGTAAGAGCGATCTTATTCAAATCGAACATGTTGCCCCACTGTCCATAGAGGGGTCCATAGTGGTCCTTAAATGAACCATAGAAAGTTCATAGTGTCCATAGAAGGGTCATTAAAGCTCTACAGAATATCTGTTAAGTATCCACAGAATGTCCATAGACCTTTCTGTAAGCCTGTAAGTCGCTTTGGATAAAAGCGTCTGCTAAATGGCATATTATTATTATTATTATTATTATTACCTTTCATAGTAACACTTAGAATCCGGGTAGGGTAGGGTCGGCGTATCCAGCTCCACAGGGTTGAAGGGCCGCACAATGTCCCTGCCCCTGAACACCCCCGGGCACCCTGCCGTACACCCCCTGCAACCCTCCCATCTCTCCCGTCCCAAGTCCATCAGATCCCTCCTGAACTTATTGGACATGAACACATAGAGGACGGGGTTAACCACCGCGGCTGAAGACGCCAGTAGGCGGATGAAGATTGCTATGGAGCGGTAGCTGGAGACACCAGAGATCTTGACCCCTGTGAGCGAGAGAGTGAGAGGGATAGAAGTTTCATCCAGTCCACAATATTACAACAATTGAAAAGACAATACAACAGATTATTGTGGTACCCAAGAGGGAGAACATGAGGCCGTAGGAGGGCAGCCAGCAGAGGGTGAAGACCAGCACCAGCAGAGCTGACGTGTGGGTCACCTGTGGGTCACAGAAGTAAACAGAACATTAGAATACATGGAGGTAAAACTAGAAACAACACTAGAATGGATCACGGATATCCCGGCAACATGACGACAGGACGGCGGCCACCTTGGTCAGGTTACCTGGCTTTGGTAGCGCTCCAGCTGGGGGGCACGTCCCGACACTCTCGTCTGGCGCAGGAAGCAGTAGATCTTGGCGTACATCATCACAATAACCCCCAATGGTATCGCGAAGGCAAACAGGAACAACGCCGTGCTGTACACCAGCTGACTGAGGCCGCCCAGGAAGGCGAAGCAGTGTAACGCACTGGACACCGCCACCGTGCGGAAAGCAAACTGCGGAGCTGCCAGGGCTACGGCGGGAACCCAGAGGAGCGCCACGGTCAGTTTGAGGCGGCTGTGCATGCGAGAGCGGAAGGACCAGGCGGGGTGGACCACAGTCAGGTAGCGGGTCACGGCGAGCGCAGCCAGCGTGAAGACTGAGGCGGAAGAACAGGCCACGCCCAGGAAGCTGACGACCTAATAATCAGCATAACACAGTTGTAGAGCGTATTTCTCATACCCAAGGCACTATACAACATGATCCTAAAAATACTGTTGAAGCTCTAAGTAAGGAGGTACATACAAATACTGTTGAAGTTCTAAGTAAGGAAGTACATAAAAATACTGTTGAAGCTCTAAGTAAAGGAAGTACATAAAAATACTGTTGAAGATCTAAGTAAGGAAGTACATACAAATACTGTTGAAGTTCTAAGTAAGGAAGTACATAAAAATACTGTTGAAGCTCTAAGTAAAGGAAGTACATAAAAATACTGTTGAAGCTCTAAGTAAAGGAAGTACATACAAATAATGTTGAAGCTCTAAGTAAGGAGGTACATAAAAATACTGTTGAAGCTCTAAGTAAGGAAGTACATAAAAATACTGTTGAAGCTCTAAGTAAGGAGGTACATAAAAATACTGTTGAAGCTCTAAGTAAGGAGGTACATAAAAATACTGTTGAAGCTCTAAGTAAGGAAGTACATAAAAATACTGTTGAAGCTCTAAGTAAGGAAGTACATACAAATACTGTTGAAGCTCTAAGTAAGGAAGTACATAAAAATACTGTTGAAGCTCTAAGTAAGGAAGTACATAAAAATACTGTTGAAGCTCTAAGTAAGGAGGTACATAAAAATACTGTTGAAGCTCTAAGTAAGGAAGTACATAAAAATACTGTTGAAGCTCTAAGTAAGGAGGTACATAAAAATACTGTTGAAGCTCTAAGTAAGGAAGTACATAAAAATACTGTTGAAGCTCTAAGTAAGGAGGTACATAAAAATACTGTTGAAGCTCTAAGTAAGGAAGTACATAAAAATACTGTTGAAGCTCTAAGTAAGGAAGTACATAAAAATACTGTTGAAGCTCTAAGTAAGGAGGTACATAAAAGTACTGTTGAAGCTCTAAGTAAGGAAGTACATAAAAATACTGTTGAAGCTCTAAGTAAGGAAGTACATAAAAATAAATCAAGTGTATCCCTAGTCAAAGAATGAAAAGATGGAGGGATGAAGGACCTTGCAGAGGAAGCTGCCGAAGGGCCAGGAGCCCAGGGTGATGGCCGCGGTGTGGAAGGGTAGGCAGAGCAACAGCAGCAGGTCAGCAGCACTCAGAGCCAGCAGCAGGGTGTCTGTCCCATGAGGAGGCTTTCCACCTACACACACGACAACGTGGAACAAATTATGATTTTTTTTTTTTCACGCTTTCCATGTGTCGTCCTCTGGGGCTCTTTTTTTTTAAAGACTTTCTAACTGTACAAAATTTGTACCCCAAAAATCTATCAATCACCTCGCCTCCTGCGGCCGGCCAGGATGGAGATGACTAGGCAGTGGCCCGCCAGGCCTGTCACCAGGATGAGGCCGTCCAGCATGGGCACCAACAACTTTGTCATCTCGGTCCCGTCTGTCCCATTGCCCTGGCCCCCACCACTACTACTGTTACACAAAGCTCCCACATCACTATTGTTCATCAGCAGCATTTCACCACAGCTCTTTGTTGCCAAGCAAATTTGAATTCTATTCTATTCTGTCCTCCATAGACACACACACACACACACACACGGCGGCGCTGATATAACAGACTACTAATTATCACTAATCTTGATAGTCCTTATAACTACTGTCTGATAATAGGTGACATAACAGTAACACTGTCTCTGACACTCGTCCCCAACGCCCCTCCTCCCAACGTACCCTCTCCTACTGTAAAACCTTATCACTCGTAACCACATTGGCACTTCCAACGCGACGACTGACAGGTTCATTGACACGTTCCCGTCGACAGGCAGCAGCTAACTGAGCAGTTAAGGTCTTTCATGCTCGGGAGCGCGTGAACAATGCATCGGTGTCTGGGCGGTGCTTCCTTGTCTCGAATGCAGTTGAGATTCCTTTATGTTTCCACAGCTTAGACGATGTGACAATCTTTGTCCGGGCGCTTTCTATTTGACAAGAATGACGCATCGATTTCTGTTGTTTAGTTCCTACGGTCTCTGGCCAGAACACCCAACAGGACTATAATCTCGTAGAATCAGGGGCGTAGTAGTGCACTCCAGACTTCCAAAACAAGTTTTAGTGATCCAGGTTTGCACACAAACACTTCTTCTTAGAGACCATGACATTGAGAGGAGGGGTCCATTCCTGACGCTGGCTGCAACTGGCTGTGTTCCATATCCGCACCCCCCCCCCCCTGCCCCAAAGAAGTTGGTGATTTAAAAATAAAAAATGTCTATCCAGTCTCTTCCTTTAATGTTGCATTGATTTGTTGAAACCAAGCAACGCTATAGTACAAAGGGGTGGCTGTCGCCGCCTGCCGTCTCAGGTGCCATTTCAAAGCAGTCAATTCTACTTGAAGCTAAGTGCCTCGCTGCGGCGCCTGTGGTGTTGTCGTCCGCTATGAGGTTCATTCAGCTCTCCTGCCTGCCTGGCCACAGATTCAGATTCCTCGGGTGGGCTAGAGAAGAGGCGGAACAACCAGGAACGCGGAGAGAAGGAACAAAGACACACAAAAAAAGAGGACACAATAAAGACGAGGGGGAAAGAGAGGGCTTTGTTGTTCTTGAGAACGATACTCCCTGTTCGTCTGTCGGATAGGTAATGTTGTCAGTAACAGCCCGCTTCTCGTTTTAACTACTGTTTGAACAGGGGCTGAGATAGGAGCGGGGAGGAGGAGGAGGAGGGGGAGTCACAGAGGTGTTTCTGATTATAAGTAACAGCAGAATGGTTCAGAACACACTAACCCTGGCAGGTACATCACATTTGTATAGCTTTACTGATTAACCAGCTGTTTGCTAGCGTCCTGGCCAACATCCTCCTTTTTGTTTGCCCTTGTCACTAGGAATTTCAAGGATGGAGAATATCGACTGTGGCTTGGACGCCAACCTGGTAGAGTTCTGGTTGGTTAGCTTTAAACGCTGGCCTCGGCTGTGCAGGGATGTTTTGCCTGTTCTTGCTGTCGTCCCTCGATGCTACAGTTTGACTGCTTGTCTTTAGGTGCACAAAGATTTCCAGCCCTCCTCCGTCCACCTTAAACACCTGGGAGAAAAAGAACTCGTTGTTGACTTTTGACCATGAGCAAACAGTTACATGGAGTGTCCAGGCTTTTATTATTGAGCAGTTGCTGTGGTAAAAAAAAGGACCGTGGTGTAACGCCAGCAGATGCTGAGAAACCCTGAGAAAAGCCCATAAGGGTTGACCCTTGAAAGAGTTTTACAGGGGATTGTGTTTGGGTGACCTCTCCTCTGTCGGGTGTCACACAGCTACTTGAGTCAGAAAAGGGTTTCAGTATCCTGAAATGGAAACTGTAGAGGGAGAAGGTGTGTGTGTGTGTGTGTGTGTGTGTGTGTGTGTGTGTGTGTGTGTGTGTGTGTGTGTGTGTGTGTGTGTGTGTGTGTGTGTGTGTGTGTGTGTGTGTGTGTGTGTGTGTGTGTGTGTGTGTGTGTGTGTGTGTGTGTGTGTGTGTGTGTGTGCGTGTTCTGGCGGTGTCTTTTTAAAATGTTCTTCCTGGATAACAAGTCACCATGCATAACAGGGTCTGTGGGGAGAGGAGTGGTGTGTGTGCAGGCAGTCAGCCATGAAATGACAGGATGATACCGAGCAGCAGGCATGGCCAGGTCCTTCACTCGAAGCACTGTACCATTTGTCCTTTCTTCTCTCGCTTTCTTTTCTCCTTTCTTCTCTCTCTTCCCGTCATTTCTTTCCTCCTTTCTTTTCTCTGTTCTTTCTCTCTTTTCCCTTCATTTCTTTCCTCCTTTCTTTTCTCCTTTCTTTTCTCTGTTCTTTCTCTTTTCTCGTCATTTCTTTCCTCCTTTCTTTTCTCCTTTCTTCTCTCTCTTCCCGTCATTTCTTTCCTCCTTTCTTTTCTCTGTTCTTTCTCTCTTTTCCCTTCATTTCTTTCCTCCTTTCTTTTCTCCTTTCTTTTCTCTGTTCTTTCTCTTTTCTCGTCATTTCTTTCCTCCTTTCTTTTCTCCTTTCTTCTCTCTTTTCCCGTCATTTCTTTCCTCCTTTCTTTTCTCTGTTCTTTCTCTCTTTTCCCTTCATTTCTTCTCTCGCTTTCTTTTCTCCTTTCTTTTCTCTGTTCTTTCTCTTTTCTCGTCATTTCTTTCCTCCTTTCTTTTCTCCTTTCTTCTCTCTTTTCTCGCCGTCTTTCTCTACTCCCCTCTCTCTCTCTTTCTCCTCACAGCTCTTTTCCATTCGACAGCTGATTTGGATGGACGTGCCCATATAAGAACCTTTCCCATTGCCATTTAACAACTACCTTCCTGGAAAGTTGACCATGCTTGCAACCTATTCCATCATTTAATGATAATTCATGATTTTAGAGTTGAATTCACCCCTTAAAGGACCTTTTGTAGAGAGGTTTGCTCCCTTTGCCAATACTACATACATTGAAGTGTTTCCTTCGTTCTTTCTGCCGTAGTTGTTTGGACTTGCTTCCTTCTCAGCAGGCGGTGCTCTTTCATTGGCTCTCTTGGTCCGTTTGCTTGAGACCCACCAAGGTCCGTGACAGTAGTATTGACTGTGACTGTGACCACTACACTAAAGGACGACAGGGTGCTGAAAACGGAATCATGTCTTGTCCTGTTTCCTCCTGTACTGTCCCAGTCCCTCAATAGGGCCTATACCTCTACTGACTGTCTTTCCCCCTCTGTGTTCTACCCCCACCCCAGATGTAGGCTCAGTGGAGGGTTTGGCGTACCACCGTGGCTGGGACACCCTCTATTGGACCAGCTACACCACCTCCACCATCACCCGTCACACGGTCGACCAGAGCCGACCGCAGGCCTACGACCGCAACACCGTGGTCACCATGTCTGGAGACGACCACCCCAGGGCCTTTGTACTGGACGAGTGTCAAGAGTGAGTGGCAGCGATGTTCTTTCGTGGATATATATTTATTTATGTATTTATTTATTTTTATGTAGAATTTGAAGGAGTGTGAATGACTTTTGAAAGCCACTGACAACAACTACTAGATTTGAATTAACGGATGGAATGTCAAACCGTAGCTGTTTGGTCAGTTCTATTAGTCTGTTGCTGGAGCGGTTTATTTGTTGACTCCATTACTTTGTCTTTCTGCCGTTATGGTCTGTTTGTTTTATGTAACGGACCGTTTTCCCAAGCTATTTCTAACTCGCCGTTTACTTCCTGTTGTCCTCGTCTGACCAGTCTGATGTTCTGGACCAACTGGAACGAGCAGTCCCCCAGTATCATGCGTGCCAGTCTGTCTGGTGCCAACGTGCTGGTGATCATCGGTAATGACATCCGCACCCCCAACGGCCTGGCCATAGACCACCGCGCCGAGAAACTCTACTTCTCCGACGCCACGCTGGACAAGATCGAGCGCTGCGAGTACGACGGCAGCAACCGCTACGTGAGTCACCTACGTTACCTGTGTCATCTCTTGTTACCGTGGCGACTTTTTGGGACGGTGTTGACGCCAGCCGCCCGTCGACTCCCAAGGGTCTGCGTGCGGTTGTGTTCTCTTGTCTAACCGTTTAAAAAAAAAAAAATCTGAATCGTTATCAAAATAACATCTCTAATACTTTTGGTTGTTTGAAGACGAGCCGCTTTTCTTACCAACCATGCCCCCCCCCCCCCCACACATAGGTGGTTGTGAAGAATGAGCCGGTGCATCCGTTCGGCCTGGCGGTGTATGGAGACTACATCTTCTGGACCGACTGGGTCCGCAGGGCCGTGCTCAGAGCCGACAAGTTTGTGGGCAGAGACATGAGGTTGCTGAGAAATGACATCCCCCAGCAGCCAATGGGAATCATCGCTGTGGCCAACGACACCAACAGCTGTGAGTGATGGAACTCGTGGTGAAGGGGGGGGGGGTCGTTTATGCTGACGAACTGCCAATGGAGTGCAACGTCGTCTTAGATGGCTTCAAATTGGCACGCTGCCAATGGTGTCCATGCCGATATTACACAGGGACTGTACAGTGTCAGTATTTAAAGGCTATTGCGAGTGCATTTAATTGATTTTGATTCTACCAGGTGAGTTCTCTCCCTGTCTGATCAACAACGGGGGCTGTCAGGACCTGTGTCTGCTCACCTCGGACGCGAGGGTCAACTGTAGTTGCCGTGGAGACCGCAGACTCCTGGAGGACAACTCCTGTTCGGGTGAGAAGGGGTGGGGGCCTGGGGACATTGTCAGTCAATAGGTTCTCGTTAAGGGGAGTCACGGTCTAGGTTAGGATACGTATGGTGCTGACGGTCTCTGTCTCTCCCCTACTGCCGTAGCTCTGAACACGTCGTGTGGCAGTGTGGATGACTTTGAGTGTGGCAACGGGGACTGCATCAACTACAGTCTGACCTGTGACGGCATGGCCCACTGCAAGGACAAGTCAGACGAGAAACAGTCGTACTGCGGTGAGTCTGTGTGCGTGTGTCTGTTTTTTTTGGGAGGGAGGGGGTGGTAATACTGTATTGGTCATAGTAAGGCAGCTAGAGTTGGTCTTCCTCTCTGCAGCGAACCGGCTGTGTAAGAAAGGCTACAGGCGCTGTATCAACGGCCGCTGCATCGGCCACATGTTCTGGTGTGACGGGACTGACGACTGTGGAGATCACTCCGACGAGCTGCCCTGCAACAGTAAGTAGTGTGTGTGTGTGTGTGTGTGTGTGTGTGTGTGTGTGTGTGTGTGTGTGTGTGTGTGTGTGTGTGTGTGTGTGTGTGTGTGTGTGTGTGTGTGTGTGTGTGTGTGTGTGTGTGTGTGTGTGTGTGTGTGTGTGTGTTTGCGTCCGCGTGACTATACCCGTTCTAATGTGTGTGCGTCCTCCAGTGACCCTCTGCAAAGTCGGAGAGTTCCAGTGTGGAGATGGAAGCTGCATCTCCAACACCAGCCGCTGTGACCAGGTGGTCAACTGTGAGGACGCCAGTGACGAGATGAACTGTTGTAAGTCTACAGGCCGTCTCTGACATTTCGGATATGAAGATGTGAAGAAAGGTCATTTTTAGCTCAGTAATGGCGTACGGAGGCGTCTGCCGTGGCTAGTGCTTCCGTTTGGAACGCATCCCCCATCGGGGCACATACGACTGTGATGAAAAGTATTGCCATTTCATCCCCCACCCCGTGTTGAACGTATCCCCCATCGTGTTGGGCACATACGACGACTGTGATGAAAAGTATTGCCATTTCATCCCCCACCCCGTGTTGAACGTATCCCCCCCCATGTGATGGGCACATACGACTGTGATGAAAAGTATTGCCATTTCATCCCCCACCCCGTGTTGAACGTATCCCCCCCCATCGGGGCACATACGACTGTGATGAAATCCCCCACCCCGTGTTGAACGTATCCCCCATCGGGCAGTGAAAAGTATTGCCATTTCATCCCCCACCCCGTGTTAAACGTATCCCCCATCGGGGCACATACGACTGTGATGAAAAGTATTGCCATTTCATCCCCCACCCCGTGTTGAACGCATCCCCCATCGGTGATGGGCACATACGACTGTGATGAAAAGTATTGCCATTTCATCCCCCACCCCGTGTTGAACGCATCATCCCCCATCGGGGCACATACGACTGTGATGAAAAGTATTGCCATTTCATCCCCCACCCCGTGTTGAACGCATCCCCCATCGGGGCACATACGACTGTGATGAAAAGTATTGCCATTTCATCCCCCACCCCGTGTTGAACGTATCCCCCATCGGGGCACATACGACTGTGATGAAAAGTATTGCCATTTCATCCCCCACCCTGTGTTGAACGTATCCCCCATCGGGGCACATACGACTGTGATGAAAAGTATTGCCATTTCATCCCCCACCCCGTGTTGAACGTATCCCCCATCGGGGCACATACGACTGTGATGAAAAGTATTGCCATTTCATCCCCCACCCCGTGTTGAACGTACAGACGCCGCTCCCTAGGAGCCCCTCAACTAACCACCTAACGGTTGTTCATTCGTGTATGATGTCTCTCCTCCCTAGTGCCAACTGACTGCTCCCGCTACTTCCGTCTGGGGGTGAAGGGGGCGACCTTCAAGAGCTGTGAGAGGACCACGCTGTGCTACCTGCCTTCCTGGCAGTGCGACGGCAACAACGACTGTGGAGACTACTCGGATGAGAGAAACTGCCCAGGTAACAGACAGGCAGATCTTACCGTTCTCCTTTTAGGGCCTATCGGGCAGTATATCATTCAGCCAGGGCTTTAAACAGTCTTCTTTTTCTTTCAAACACTTTGAGCGTTTGCTTGAGCCTGCCCGGAGTGCCAAAATGGGCGGGGGTGGCACTTTTGGGACTGCTCCATTGGTTACATTGTGCAGGAAAGGAAGTATAGCTATTTGAACCCCCGGTCTGACTCATTGCCAAAAGCCTTTAGGATCGTCAAAGTGTTACAGTGCACTCTCCGTCTCTCTCCGCCAGACAAGAAGAAGCTGAAGTGCCCGGTGAACTTCTTTGCCTGCCCCAGTGGTCGCTGTATCCCTATGAGCTGGACCTGTGACAAGGAGAACGACTGCGAGAACGGCGCTGACGAGACCCACTGTGGTCAGTCTCCTTGACCAATATAGAGATACCTTCTGTGCTTCCCCGTAGTCCCTTAGCTGGTGTAATGCAACTTTGTATTGTACTGTTGTGCCACAAAGATCAAAACGGTGTGGTCTCCCTGCGTATTCAATAGATAAACACAACCAGCATGGGGTCAGAGTTTAATAATTCAGTCAACCTTATTAAATATTTTTTTATTTGGTGATAAATCTATTCTTGCACAAAGTAACCCAGATGAAATTCGCTAACATTTTCCCTCTGTCTTTGCAGATAAGTTCTGTACGTCCACCGAGTTTGAGTGTGGGAACCATCGCTGTATCTCCAACCACTGGGTGTGTGACGGCGCCGACGACTGTGGCGACAATAGTGACGAGGACAGCAGATGCAGTGAGTGGCTCCTACGATTTATGGCCCCAGGCCACACCGGGTTCTCTACCATACCCTCTGCTGACATTGGCAGCAATTACCAACGCGATTCCCAAATTCTCCCATATACATATTTACACAGGAGGAGCCTGATTCGTTGGTTGGTTGCTTGATCCGGGTTCATTTTTGTCGACCGCTACTCGAAAGTGATCTAACCTGTTCATGTCTCCGACGTTGCCATAGAAACCAAGACGTGCAGCCCCGAGGCGTTCCAGTGTCCCGGCACTCATGTGTGTGTCCCTCAACGCTGGAAGTGTGACGGGGATAAGGACTGTCTGGACGGGGCGGACGAGAGCGTCAAGGCTGGCTGCTGTGAGTCGTAGTCTTTAGTTTGCGCCACTGTTCAGGCACCTTGGTTTGAAAGTGAGAGGGCAACAGCATTTATTTTCCCCTCTGTTGTGAGTAGGAGGAGAGCCACAAATGTCCTAATAATATCGTATAGTACTCTGCCCTTATGGGTTGTACCCATCAAGGCTGGCTGCTGTGAGTTGGAGAACAATCTCTCAACAGCTCCTCCACTCACTCCATACTCATCACCACGCCTGAATTGGGCCTCGGTAGTAGAACTAGGTAGAAAGTAGAACGTTCCCCATTTAGCTGGCAACGGGTTGAAGACTGTTGTTAGAGACTGCTACGGTTACGTGGCGTGGCGTTCATTTTTGCCACGCCCTCTGTTTGCTAACCCGTTCGTTCTCACTTTCTCTCCACTCTCTTTTCTCTCCCTCTCCAGTGTACAACAACACCTGCGATGAGAATGAGTTCACGTGCCAGGACAGACAGTGTATCCCCAAGCACTTTGTGTGTGACCACGACGTCGACTGCTCTGACGGATCCGACGAGTCCCCACAGTGCGGTGAGTGTGTGGCGCTGCGTGAGCACAGAGGAGGAGAGAGACGGGGATGGAGCGATGCTGGCGGTCGTGATGTGTGCGTCTTCTTCTCAGTTCCTTCTTCCCGCCGACCTGACAGTGCAGGATAACTGGCGGGTTTTCAATGTACGGTTATCGTTTCCTTCGTCATTACCCCATAACTGAAAGGATAGGGACGTTAGAAAGGAAGCCATTTGACAGTTATAGAGACGCAGACAGATGTCTCGGCGCTGACATATGCCTACCTCTCCACCCGTGTAGAGTATCCTACGTGTGGGCCGGAGGAGTTCCGCTGCAACAACGGCCGCTGCCTCAACCAGAGGAGCTGGGAGTGTGACGGAGATTTCGACTGTCAGGACCGCTCTGATGAAGCTCCCAAGAACCCCCGGTGCACAGACTCAGGTCTCACGGACACACTGTGTTCTTTGTCTGTACTGTGGAAATGTATAGGACAACACTGTGTTCTTTGTCTGTACTGTGGAAATGTATAGGACAACACTGTGTTCGTGTGCCATTTTGTGGTTGAGTTGTTTAAGTAATTGCCTGTGGCTTCTGCTGAGAAGGCCATAGCGTCCCTTACGGTAGGTTTTGTTTTGGTAGGGAATTTTTAAAAAGTTAAGCAAACTATTAGAGGTTTTTTTTTAGCAACCAGGAAATGGCGGAGCGAGTTCTGCGTAGTGCATCTTTTCATGTTCTCTGTGGTCATTGCAGTAAAGCGACGTTGGCGCTGCTGGCCCTTCAGTAATGCATAACCTAAACGGCAGTCTTTTGCTCCGCCTACAGAGGGGAAGTGTAATGACTCTGCCTACATGTGTCGCAACGGGAAGTGTCTTAACGAGACGTTGCTGTGTGACCGCAACGACGACTGTGGCGACGGCTCTGACGAACTCAACTGCTTCATCAACGAGTGTCTCAACAGCAAGCAGAGTGGCTGCTCCCAGCTCTGTGAGGACCTCAAGATAGGCTTCAAGGTAAGGGGGGGGGGGTGTCTGCTTTTGTGCACGTTGCCAATATTTCTACCTGTGTAACACAACCTGGAAATTCTGCGATATTATCAATTCCGTCCACCTCAGTCTCATCTCCCACCTTAATGGTGAACCATGTGAGTCTGGTAGGTACAGCACCGACCTACTGTAGCTGCCAATGTGTTCCACTGTGTTGACATGCTGTCTGTGTGTCCCCCTGGGCCCCTACAGTGCAGGTGTCACCCTGGCTTCCAGCTGAAGCGGGATGGGAAGACGTGTGTGGACATAGATGAGTGTACCACGTCCTACCCCTGTACCCAGCGCTGTATCAACACTCACGGATCCTTCCACTGTCTCTGTGTGGAGGGCTTCCAGCTCCGACCAGACAATCCTACCATCTGCAAGTCCACCTCTGGTAAGACCAACAGCAGATTCATCCAATAACAAAGGCTCTTTCGTTGTATGTCGTAAAAATGTGTATTCCGTTGCGGCGTTCAAGGAGCGCGACTCATCGCTTAGCGTTTGGGCGCGTGTGCCTCTCTTTCTGACGAGTTCGACCATGTACAGAGAGCCCTTTTCTGGTCCCCCCCAACTCTTATCCTCGTATCGGTCTGTCTCGCTACAGATGAGGAGCCCTTCCTGATCTTTGCCAACCGGTACTACCTGAGGAAATTGGACCTGAATGGCACCAACTACACTCTGATTAAACAGGTGAGACAGCACACACTGTGTTGGGATCAGTGTGCCATTTAACCAGGTGTCCGTTTATATGGCTATTTATGGTCAGCGATTAGTGATGATCTAAACCGATTGTAGGCTATATCCTGTGTGTCGTGTTTTCTGTGCATGTATTTGCGTGCTTCTGAGTGTGTATGCTTTTGGGGGGGGGGGGGGGGGGGCTTTTTGTTGCCGTGACTATAAACATCCAAGGTATGATCTTTTTAGAATGTTTGGGTCCTTTGCAAATGAAATAGAATTCAGTGATTGTAAATGTGTGTAAAAATAGAATTTGCGGATCCTGATTTCTAATGTGTGTGTGTGTGTGTGCGCCAGGGCCTGAACAACGCGGTGGCTCTGGACTTCCACTATGCAGAGCAGATGCTCTACTGGACAGACGTGACCACTCAGGGCTCCATGATACGCCGCATGAACATCAACGGCAGCAACATCGAGGTCCGTATGGAAGTTGTCCGGGTCTGTCACTCTCATTGAGTCTGTGGACAGCTGGCTAGTCCTTGACTCTGATTGGTCAGTTAACCTGTCTGTGGCTCTCTGATTGGACAACCGACCTGTTAGTGGCTTTCAGATTGGATATGTCTCAAGTCTGTTGTTCTCATTGGACAGCAGGCTAGTTTATTTCTCTCTTATTGAACAGTTCGTCTTTTTGTGGCTCTGAATGGACAGTTGGCCCGTGTATGACTTCCTGGTTAGTTAGTTGGCCAGCATCTGACTCTCTGATTGGCTCTTGTCCAGGTGCTGCACCGGACCTCCCTCAGTAACCCAGACGGATTGGCTGTAGACTGGGTCGGAGGAAACCTGTACTGGTGTGATAAGGGGCGGGACACCATCGAGGTGTCCAAGCTAGGAGGAGCCTTCCGGTCGGTCCTGGTGAACACCGGCCTGAGGGAACCACGCGCTGTGGCTTTGGATGTACGCAACGGGTGAGAGGGACAGCCCAGAGTGCGATACACACAGAACATGAGGCTGGACTGGAAAGTCCTGTATGGTCTGAGACGGACGCGTTGTCACGTACTCAACCTCTGTACAAATGAACCGTGAAATGCAATGGAACGCTAAGGACTTATAGGCTACAACTAGTACCCAGAGTTATCCCGGTCAGGCCGTACGTCCTGTCGGCTCCAAGGACGATGTCTACAAGACGACGGTCTTTTTCTCTAATAAGGGTTCTGATGGTGTAATGTGATACTGTCCCGTCTTGCTCCTCAGGTACCTGTACTGGTCAGACTGGGGCGACAACCCCCACATAGGGCGGATTGGGATGGACAGCTCCAACCGAAGTGTGATCGTCGAGGACAAGATCACCTGGCCCAATGGTCTTACGTTGGACTTCATCAACGACCGCATCTACTGGGCCGATGCCAGAGAGGACTACATTGAGTTTGCCAGCCTGGATGGTACCAACAGACACACGGGTAATGCATATTGACGTACAGTAGCCTCCACACACACACACACACAGATGTACATGCACTCGCAATTGTATGAGAGAGAGAGAGAGAGAGAGAGAGAGAGAGAGAGAGAGAGAGAGAGAGAGAGAGAGAGAGAGAGAGAGAGAGAGAGAGAGAGAGAGAGAGAGAGAGAGAGAGAGAGAGAGAGAGATTGGTCAGACTACTGATGAGCCTGTTATCTGCATGGGGTCTGAATACCCCGCGCCTTGTCACCAGACAAAGGACAATGCTTTATATTGTCAGCCAACCGTGCAGAAGAATGCAGGGATGCGGAGGAGTTCCTGATGATTTTGAATTCCTCACATTCACAAACCTCCGTTTGAAACTAAGGGCACGTGGGTTTGAGAGGATGCCTCTTCCCGGTCGTCGTGGAGGTTTTCATAGTGGAGTTGGTGTCGGCTGTGTGTTCTGCGTTTCTCGTCCTGACCAGACGGGCCATGGTTCCTATTGCCTGGCGGATGTTCCGTGGTCGGCAGTGGAGCCGTGTTAGCGCTCTGGTACGGTGGTGCTAGCCCACCCGTGGGTCGTTAACCTTCTGTGCACACAGAACTGTCTTCCTAATGGGGACACGGGCTGTTTGCGTTCAGATAAGGGAGGGAGCTGGTCAAAGGCCACTCCGTGTAGATCCACCAGCATCTCCTCTCAGCTCCCGTCGCTCCAGTATCATAGAACGAAACTCCCTCAGGACTTGTCCAGGTGGCAGGAGACTCGTGTAACGTTTGTACCACAACACTGATTAGAATATCAATTAACCAATGATGACGTCACCATCCTAAATCTAACGTGTGTGTGTGTGTGTGTGTGTGTGTGTGTGTGTGTGTGTGTGTGTGTGTGTGTGTGTGTGTGTGTGTGTGTGTGTGTGTGTGTGTGTGTGTGTGTGTGTGTGTGTGTGTGTGTGTGTGTGTGTGTGTGTGTGTGTGTGGCCGACTGTACTTTTACAGCAGAGGACAGTCAGGTAGCTAATGGCGTGTTTCCATAACAACATGGAGCGAACCGAATGAGTGCATTGATGAGGAACATTCTTAAGCACATAGTCATGACCGTGAGAGGTGTGCGTGGCTCCTACTGCTTAACCCATAGACAGTAGTGAGTTGGTATCATGAATGGCTGTCGCTCCGTCACCACTACTCCTTGTGTTAGTCGTTGGGCGTTGTGTGACTATACACATTTGACTGAAACCGTTGTGGTGTAATTGATGTCCCCAGTGTTTGGACGAGGGAAAAACTCTTGGACACCAGGTTTTAGCCGGTAGCGATTTCCCTGGTCAGGTCATGTGGTGGCCAGGTAAAACTTGGGACCCTGTGTGTAATATGATACCAATGACATCCCTGCTGTGTGTTTTGGGTCCACAGTGCTTACCCAGGACGTCCCCCACATCTTCGCCATGACCCTGTTTGAGGAGTACATCTACTGGACCGACTGGGAGACCAAGTCCATCAACAGGTGTCACAAGACCCTGGGTATCAACAAGACCACCCTGGTCACTACCCTCCACCGGCCCATGGACATCCACATCTACCACCCCTACCGCCAGCCTGAGGGTACGAGATACACACACACACACACACACACACACACACACACACACACACACACACACACACACACACACACACACACACACACACACACACACACACACACACACACACACACACACACACACAGTAGCTCCGGTTAAGAGTTCCCTTCATCCCCTTTGCTTCCAGTGTTCAACCACCCGTGCCAGACAGACAACGGCGGCTGTAGTAACCTGTGTCTGCTGAGCCCTGGAGGGGGCTACAAGTGTGCCTGTCCCACCAACTTCTACCTGGCCAACGATGGACGCACCTGCATGTCCAACTGCACTGCCAGCCAGGTGAGGGACTGCGGAACGATATGGCTGTTGAGGGGCCAGGCAGCTAGGGGGCAGCAGAGCCTCTTGTGGAATGAGGAGATGTTACACTGCTGTTTATTATGCTTTGTGCGATAATTAAGCGTCATCATCTACACAGCACAGTACAGCACAGCCTTACATTCAGCCTCTTACCTGGGCTTTGGTAGTAGAACTTAGTAGAACTAAGTAGAACGTTCCCCATTTAGCTGTGGTATTAATAGATGAATGAACGTCAGACTTCCGTTCCGTCTGTTTTTAATGATATGATCAGCGGAGACTTAAATGAGTTGAAGACTGTTGTTAGAGGCTGCTACGGTAACGTGGCGTGTCATTCATTTTTGCCACGTCCTCTGTTTGCTAACCTGTTCGTTCTCACTCTCTCTCTCCTCTCTCCTCCTCCCCTCATCCAGTTTGTGTGTAAGAACGACAAGTGCATCCCTTTCTGGTGGAAGTGTGACACGGAGGACGACTGTGGGGATCGCTCGGACGAGCCTGCAGAATGTCGTGAGTGTGACACTTTTTCATCCAACGCGACTTGGTAAAGTGATTGCGTACATTTCTAGTGTGTGTGTGTGTGTGTGTGTGTGTGTGTGTGTGTGTGTGTGTGTGTGTGTGTGTGTGTGTGTGTGTGTGTGTGTGTGTGTGTGTGTGTGTGTGTGTGTGTGTGTGTGTGTGGTCCATGTGGGAATTGAACCCACGACCTTGCCGAAGCCAGCTCTACGTCAAATGGGTGAACGAGTAGTATGTGGTTGTATAGCAAAGGGTCATTGAGCCTTCTACTAGGCTCTGAGATCGTGGAGGATGGGAGGTGGAGGATGGGAGGTGGAGGATGGGAGGTGGAGGATGGGAGGTGGAGGATGAGAGGTGGAGGAAGAGTGTTGGTGTGGGTCTGCTGTGGGTCTGTTTCAGACTTTCAAACGACCTCGATCTGAATGTGTGTCTGTCGGTGTCGTCCATTTGTCCTTCATAGCGGAGTTCAAGTGCAGGCCCGGCCAGTTCCAGTGTGGAACAGGCATCTGCACCAACCCAGCCTACATCTGTGACGGGGACAACGACTGCCAGGACAATTCGGACGAGGCCAACTGCGGTAACGGCCTCGTTCCTGCTTTCGCTCCCCCTCCCTCAATCTTTCATTCTCGCCCCCACTCTCTCTCTCTTGCTCTCTCTATCTCTCCCACTCTTTGTTTCTCTGCTCATCTCTGACCTCTCTTCCTCTCTCTCTACTCTCTGTGTGTGTGTGTGATTTGTTCTCCAGATATCCACGTGTGTCTGCCCAGTCAGTTCAAGTGCTCCCACCCCAGCCGCTGTATCCCGGGAATCTTCCGCTGTAACGGACAGGACAACTGTGGCGAAGGAGAGGACGAGAAGGACTGCCGTGAGTCCACACGTCCCGTCTACACGCTTTCTTACATGTGTCTGAATGACCGTTGTATACATGACCTACGTATGTGTTGTGTGTAGTACTGCTGACCCAGGTCTCTCTTGTGAAACTTGATTGCATTTCAGTGAGACTAACCTGTGTCATAGTAAATCAACTGTTGTTGTTGTTCCCTCTCGGTAACAGTCGGTCTGTCTCCTCCCTCTAGCCGAGGTCACGTGTGCGCCCACCCAGTTCCAGTGTGCCATCACCAAGCGCTGTATCCCTCGCGTCTGGGTGTGTGACCGTGACAATGACTGTGTGGACGGGTCGGACGAACCAGCCAACTGCAGTGAGACCCCGCCCCTCTGTTTCAGAAGAGCGTTCTAGACTAATGACAGACACACAAGTCAAGCTCCGCTTCCGTGTTGAAGAAGAATACACGTTTCTGCTTAACAGGGTTCTGGCTAAACCTACCGAAACTAGTCAATTACAAAATGCACTAGATCTTACAGACCTCGTGACATCCTCCCATCACCTTCTACTTTACTCAGTCTATCTGGCCTGGTATACAAGCCTCAATCTCTCTCCCCCTCCCTCTCCTCCCCCCCCTCCAGCCCAGATGACCTGTGGCGTGGATGAGTTTCGCTGTAAGGACTCTGGACGCTGCATCCCGGCCCGGTGGAAGTGTGACGGAGAAAATGACTGCGGAGACTCGTCTGACGAACCCAAAGAGGAATGTGGTGGGTGTTCTGTTCTGTCGCCTAGGGAACAGAGAGACGGCTCAAAAGGGCCGCTACCTTTATTGCCAATGGAGTTTTGGTTATGATCTGGGACCGCGTCCGCGATTGGTCGCCAGCATTGCCAACGACCTCTCTAGTGTCGACGGTTCAATGATGATGCCGTGGACCTCCTGTGCTGCCATGTGCTCTATATGGTTGTTACGGCGCTGACGGAGTGTGTCTCTGTGTAGATGAGAGGACGTGCGAGCCGTACCAGTTCAGGTGTAAGAACAACCGCTGTGTCCCGGGGCGCTGGCAGTGTGACTACGACAACGACTGTGGGGACAACTCGGACGAGGACAAGTGCGGTAAGGTCTCGCTCTGTCATCCCCTGTTAGTACACACTATCCTCGTTCACTCGTGTCGCCAGTACAGTGTCACTGCGTTGTCCCGTTGCAGTGTTATAATGCTCATGGTTTGTGCACCTCTAGGGATTGGGCATTGGTGGCTTGCTCCGTATGACTGGCCCGAAACACCGTTTCAATTGTTTGATTCGTGCGTTTTGTCTGTGTCTTCTTGCGGGTCTGTTTCGTAGCGAAAACCTCATCCTACCTGCAAAGTTGCCTTTCATTCGGTAGAAATTCATTCAGTTTGGCCTTTGCTCCTTTTTAATATCATCTCTTGTGCATCTCACCTCGTCTCATGTCTGTTTCATTTCACACCGACTGGCCCGTTGGCTTGAGCCAGAGGTAGGCCTCCACTTTTAACCATCCCCATCTCCTCCCAACCTCATGTCACTCTGCTCCTCCTCCTCCTCCCATCATGCTCGTTTGCATGTCTGATGCCCATTTGAACTCCAGTCCCCACCTCGATGTCCCCTCAAAAAGTGAGAGGTCAAAGGTAGCGCTCCAGAGGATAGTTTCTACTGTTATGTGAAGTAATGGTATTATCCTACCTGGCCACCTGAGGCCATTGTACTCAACAAAGCTTTTGTCTTATTTTCGAAGGCGCTTAAGTCTGTTAAAGCAGGGGGGGGGGGGATCTCTGGAGCGCCCCTTTGACTGTCATTGTTTGGCCATCTGAGTGTCCATGTGTTTTTGTGTGTGGGGCATGCTCTCCCCTGTGAGTTTGGACAGCCAGAGAGTGAGTGCACGGTCCTCACGCCAGACCTGCGTCGTTGTGTGTCTTTACAGTGCCGCGGCCGTGCTCCGAGAGTGAGTTTGCCTGTACCAACGGACGGTGTATCGCCGGGAGGTGGAAGTGTGATGGAGACCATGACTGTGCTGACGGATCTGATGAGGTAACGCGCCGGACTCCATCGTAGCAACAGTGCTGGGTCAGATACTTGTGTCATAGATAACACTACTGACTCGTACTTTTCTCACAACCCTCTGTGTTATCGGGTTGTCCTTGAAGCTTAGACATCTGCCTTTTTACTTGAGGAGGACATATGAAATAACCTCGCTATTTGGATATCCTGTCCACGGACATCCGCTGTAATGGTTGTGCTTTGATGTTGATGATGATGTGAGGCTTTCCTACATTGTTTAAGAGTGAGGGACTTGTTGTGTGTGGTTCCCTCAGGACGGCTGTGAGCTGAGGTGTGACAGGGATCAGTTCCAGTGTAAGAACGGCCACTGCATCCCCAGCCGCTGGCGCTGTGACGCAGACGCTGACTGTTTGGACGGCAGCGACGAGGAGAAGTGTCACATTGCTCGTGAGTGTGTGTGTGTTGTGTCCCTGTGTGTGTCACTCAGGCTCCCGTTTGACATGGTTACAGTGCTAAAAAGAGAGGGGTCATATTGAGATTTGAACTTTTTCCCTAATTGAGAGGGATTCTGGAACCTGTGGTAGGATGTCTCGGATCCGGGTCGGTAATAGACAACCTGTATTTGTTTTTTCGTCCCTTCTCCGTGTCTCAGCTAAACACTGCCCCCTGGATGACTTCCAGTGTAACAACACGCTGTGTAAGCCTCTGGCCTGGAAGTGTGACGGAGAGGACGACTGTGGAGACAACTCGGACGAGAATCCCGCCGAGTGCCGTGAGTAGTGACCTCGCATCCTGTGACGTTCATATCCCGTCTACTAGTACCCTTTACCCACTACAGAGCTGAGCTCAGTTTACTGTGTTGGCCTGGTCACTCATCCACCAGGAGCTGAAATCGGAAATGGAATGGGCCGCGTGATCAGGAAACATCAGAGCCGACACCGTTCTGGTTGTCGCGATGGTGTGAAAAGGTTATGGATCCTAAAGCCTGTTCTAAGTCCTTGTCTCCTAACCCCTCTGTCTGCTCCCCTCAGGGATGTTCCAGTGCCCCCCACCAGGACTTTCCGCTGCCAGAATGACCGTGTGTGTCTGCAGGTGTCCAAACAGTGTGACGGAGTTGACAACTGCGGGGACAACTCTGATGAGCTCAACTGCCGTGAGTTTACTGTGCTGCTGGCCTTTTTGCACGTGGACCAACACAAGGCTATCTGGTGCCTGCCTTGATGCTCTGTGGTTCCCTGTGGGACAGGTTGGATCTGCCCCCCCCCCCGGCATACATATTACAGAATCCATATCAAATACGTCGACCTCGTTGTTTCATATGAAGTTGTATGCTAGGGGACTAGGGTCATTGTGTTCATTCAATTCAATTGACGTACTTATCCCCTTTGTGTTTTCTCAGAGCCCCCTCCAGCCGAGCCTACCTGTGAGAAGGACGAGTTCCTGTGTGCCAACGGGAGGTGCATCAGCTCCAGCCTGCGCTGTAACTTCTTCAACGACTGTGAGGACTACGGTTCAGACGAGATCCACTGCAAGACAGGTGACCCTGCCCCCCCCCCCCTAAGTCACACCGCCGCGTTTGTTTCGCACGGCGTTCGGGCTAACCTTCCCGGTGGCTCAGCTCCGTTGCGGACCCGTGATGCTATTTTCCCCTCTGACCCCGCAGACACCAAGCTGAACGACTGCAGGAGCAACAGGACTCTGTGTGGGGACGGGGACGAGGCACACTGCGTCACCAATGGGACAGACTCCTTCTGCGCCTGCAAACCAGGCTTCAGGAAGACTGGCCACAACACCTGTGGAGGTGCGCTGCGCCCACCCGAATGTTCACTCGCTCGCTGGGCGCTCGATCAGCATTATTAACCCTACCCTCCCTGTCCCCTCTCAGATAAGAACGAGTGTAAGCAGTTTGGGGTATGCTCCCACGTGTGCAACAACACCAAGGGCTCCTACAAGTGTAGCTGCCACAAGTACTTCACCAGGATCAACGACACCTGCAAGGCTGACAGTAAGTAGTGTACTTTTACTCTTCAAACCCCTAGATTAGTTGAAATAGTGCATGTGCTTTCATTGATATTTTCATGGATTCCGTGTGTTGAAGTTCTCACTTCCCCTCCCTCCCTCCCCCTCCCTCCCTCCCTCCCCCTCCCTCCCTCCCCCTCCCTCCCTCCCTCCCTCCCTCTCCCTCCCCAGACCTGAACAGTAGCAGACAGGTGCTCTACATCGCCGACGACAACGAGATCCGCAGCCTGGACCCTGGCATGCCCAACTGGCGCTACGAGCAGACCTTCCAGGGCGACGCCAACGTGCGCATCGACGCCATGGACCTGCACGTCAAGACCAACCGCATCTACTGGACCAACTGGCACACGGGCAGGATCTCCTCTTACGAGCTTCCTTCATCGTCGTCCTCTCCCTCGTCTGGCCCATCGTCCAATACACACCGCAACCGTCGCCAGAGTGAGGGAAGTGTTACCACCCTGGAGGTGAGGCCCGACGCAAGCAGGAATGAATTCACATACACACACACACACACATGGGCACGATCATAACCTCCCATGTGTGAGACAATATTAGTGGACTGCGGTCTGGTGCACAGGATGTCTCATAGCTCAGAAAGATCTGTTGTTTTCCGTTCACAACATACTGTGATGTACGGTACCTAAAACACCCATATCTGATCGCCCCCCCCTTCCCCTTACTAGATTGTAGGGCATCTGGAAATGCCTCGGGGCATAGCGGTGGACTGGGTGGCTGGTAACCTGTACTGGACTGACTCTGGCAGGGATGTGATCGAGGTGGCCCTGATCTCAGGCCAGCACCGTAAGACCCTCATCTCGGGCATGATCGACGAGCCTTACGCCATCGTAGTGGACCCGCAGAGAGGGTGAGCGATGGATACCCTGTGCTGGAATGGCAATAAAATACATCAATATATGTCAAATATTCCATTTTGTATTTCCTGCTGAGCTGTTTGGACTGCGTTTCTCTGTCCCCTCCAGAACCATGTACTGGGCTGACTGGGGAAACCACCCTAAGATTGAGACGGCAGCCATGGACGGAACCTTGAGACAGACCCTGGTCCACGAGAACATCCAGTGGCCCACAGGTCTGTGTTGGCGTTAGCGTTGTAGCCTAGCATTAGTACCTAGCGTTATGCATTGCGGTATTGCTTAACCTAGCGTTAGCGTAGCCTTCTTCGTAATGTCACGAATAGCGTTGTAGCCTAGCATTAGTACCTAGCATTATGCATTGCGGTATTGCTTAACCTAGCGTTAGCGTAGCCTTCTTCGTAATGTCACGAATAGCGTTGTAGCCTCTTGTGGTCTCCTGCGTTTGACTCTCCTCTGCTTGTCCTCCTCCCTCCCTCCAGGTCTGGCGGTGGACTACTTCAACGAGCGTCTCTACTGGGCGGACGCTAAGCTCTCGGTCATCGGCAGCGTGCATCTCAACGGCTCCGACCCCGTCATTGCCGTCACCGGCCTCAAAAACAGTTCAGTTCCCCTTCATACTGATCAGGGTTGGGGTTCAGTGCTACATATCGTGCATTTATGGGGATGAATTCCGTATGAAGGATCCTCTCGGTTCCACAGACGGACATTGTACCAAAAGAGTCTGGCATTGCTAACCGTGAGCAGGTTATTTCTCTCGCCAGCAGGTGTCGCTGGTTTACAGAGTCGTGCCTTCACGCCTCACAACGACCACAGAGTTTGAGCAGCATGGGATAACCAAAAGGTCTCTCTCTCTCTCCTCTCACCTCCCCAGACCTGCTCCATCCGTTCAGCATCGACATCTTTGAGGACTACATATATGGCGTCACCTACATTAATAACTTTGTGTTCCGGGTCAACAAGTTTGGCAAGGGCCCCATGGAGAACCTGACCACTGGCATTAACCACGCCACAGACATAGTCCTTTACCACCGTTACAAACAGCCAGAGAGTGAGTGTCTGTCCTGTCTGTCTGTCCTGTCTGTCTGCAGCTCCCTTCCTCATTGAAATGACCTCAGATGACACTCTATCCATTATCTAGAGTAGTCACTACTTTTGACCCCGATTCGCCATTTAGTGCACTTCTTATTTTTGACCCCTTATTCGCTATAAAGTGTGATACTGTAAACCCATATTCCACACAGTGTTCTTCTGACCCCGATTCCTCCTTATAGCGCCCTACTGTTGACGTTCACGCCACATAAAGTGATCATGCTCTGGTTCTTAATGTCTGTCCTCTCGCTCTGTGATTCAGTGACCAACCCATGTGACAAGAAGAAGTGTGAGTGGTTGTGTCTGCTCAGCCCCAGTGGTCCAGTCTGCACCTGTCCCAATGACCGCGTGGCTGAAAACGGCACGTGTGTGGAGAGACCCCCTCCCACGCTGTCTCCGTTCTGTGAGTACACACACACACACACACGCACACACACACACACACACACACACACACACACACACACACACACACACACACACACACACACACACACACACACACACACACACACACACACACACACTATCAATAACCTTTCCCCCTATCTCCTGCCCGCCTCCTCCAAGCTCCCCCGTCCGGGCCGTGTACGGTCCTGTGTCTGAACGGCGGGAACTGCTTCCTGAACGCCAGGCAGCAGGCCAAGTGTCAGTGCCAGTCCAGCTTCACGGGAGAGAGGTGTGAGGTCAACCAGTGTAGAGACCACTGTAGGAATGGAGGGTCCTGCACTGCCTCGGTCGCAGGTAGGTCATTGGTGTGGCCACAAACTACTCTGGGGGCTGAATCCTAACTTGATGCACATCTTTGTTGTTCGGATATTCATCCGAAAACGTCTCGGGTTCGGATTCAGCCCTGTGTGTTAGGTAGTCATGCAGTAAACTCAGCAAAACAAGAAACGTCCCTTTTTCAGGACCCTGTCTTTCAAAGATAATTAGTCAACATCCAAATACATGTAACTTCACAGATCTTCATTGTAAAGGGTTTAAACACTGTTTCCTGTGCTTGTTCAATGAACTATAAACAATTAATGAACATGCACCTGTGGAACGGTCATTAAGACACTAACAGCGTACAGACGGTAGGCAATTAAGGTCACAGATATGAAAACTTAGGACACTAAAGAGGCCTTTCACCTGACTCTGAAAAACACCAAAAGGCCATTCCCCCCAGAAATGTCCGGGAACTTGCACGTGCCTTGATGGAAGAGTGGGGTAACATCTCACAGCAAGAAATGGCAAATCTGATGCCTGGAGGAGATGCACTGCAGTACTTAATGCAGCTGGTGGCCACACCAGATACGGACTGTTAATTTTGATTTTGACCCCCCATTTGTTCAGGGACACATTATTTAATTTCTGTTAGTCACATGTCTGTGGAACTTGTTCAGTTTATGTGTCAGTTGTTGAATATTGTTATGTTCATACAAATATTTCCACATGTTGAGTTTGCTGAAAATAAACGCAGTTGACAGTGAGAGGACGTTTCTCCTTTTTTTTTTTGCGGAGTTTATATAGCCTACATTATATTTTTGTTCTCATTTAGTTCTCACCCGTCTTTCTTAACCTTTGACCATGTCCTTCTCTCTTCCAGGGGCCCCTACATGTCGCTGTCTGAAGGGCTTCACGGGGCCCCAGTGTAACCTGCACACCTGTCAGGACTACTGTCACAATGGAGGCAACTGCACCGTATCCCAGGGCAACCAGCCCACCTGCCGCTGTCTGCCTGAGTACCTGGGAGACCAGTGTCAATACAGTGAGTGTGTAATCCAGAATGGGCTATTTACCCAACCATGTGCTCCACTTCCAAGTCAAGTGGATGTCGAGCTTTTCAGCTTTGTATCAGCCTGGTACAACAGTGTAACCAAAGGTACAGTTCCTGGGTTTTCATCCTGAGTCTGTCATTCGTCTGAAGCAGTTCAGCAAAATAAGAACCGGTCTTCAATCCACTTGTTAATCCACTGCTTAATCCCTGATCAGAAATGGCTCAAAGGGAGAGTATTCACTGTGTGAGCTTTGTTTCTCTGCTTCTCAATCTGCCCCCCCAGGTAAATGTGAGGATTACTGTAAGAATGAGGGGAAGTGTCTGCAGACTGCCAATGCCACCAAGCTGTGTCGCTGTCCCCCTCAGTTCCACGGACAGCTATGTGAGCAAGACAAGTGCCAGTACTGCGGCCCCAACGGCAAGTGTCTGCCCAAAGCCTCAGGAGAGGTCATGTGCCGGTAGGAGTGCACACTATGTACACACACACACTGCTCAGTCCGTTCACGCTCACAGATGCACACACACACACTGCTCAGTCACACACACACACAACTACTCAGTCACACACACACACACTGATCAGTCACACACACACTGCTCAGTCACACACACACACTGCTCAGTCACACACACACACTGTTCAGTCACACACACACACTGCTCAGTCACACACACACACTGCTCAGTCACACACACACACTGCTCAGTCACACACACACACTGATCAATCACACACACACACACTGCTCAGTCACACACACACACACTGCTCAGTCACACACACACACTGATCAGTCACACACACACACTGCTCAGTCACACACACACACTGCTCAGTCCGTTCACGCTCACAGATGCACACACACACACTGATCAGTCACACACACACACACTGCACAGTCACACACACACACACTGATCAGTCACACACACACACTGCTCAGTCACACACACACACTGATCAGTCACACACACACACTGCTCAGTCACACACACACACTGCTCAGTCACACACACACACACTGCTCAGTCACACACACACACTGCTCAGTCACACACACACACTGCTCAGTCACACACACACACACTGATCAATCACACACACACACACTGCTCAGTCACACACACACACACTGCTCAGTCACACACACACACACTGCTCAGTCACACACACACACTGCTCAGTCACACACACACACTGATCAATCACACACACACACACTGCTCAGTCACACACACACACACTGCTCAGTCACACACACACACTGCTCAGTCACACACACACACTGCTCAGTCACACACACACACTGCTCAGTCCGTTCACGCTCACAGATGCACACACACACTGATCAGTCACACACACACACACTGCACAGTCACACACACACACTGCTCAGTCACACACGCACACTGCTCAGTCCGTTCACGCTCACAGATGCACACACACACACTGATCAGTCACACACACACACACTGCTCAGTCACACACACACACACTGCTCAGTCACACACACACACTGCTCAGTCACACACACACACTGCTCAGTCACACACACACACTGATCAGTCACACACACACACACTGCACAGTCACACACACACACTGATCAGTCACACACACACACTGATCAGTCACACACACACACTGCTCAGTCACACACACACACACACACTGCTCAGTCACACACACACACTGCTCAGTCACACACACACACTGCTCAGTCACACACACACACTATTCAGTCACACACACACACTGTTCAGTCACACACACACACTGCTCAGTCACACACACACACACACACACTGCTCAGTCACACACACACACTGCTCAGTCACACACACACACTGCTCAGTCACACACACACACTGCTCAGTCACACACACACACTGCTCAGTCACACACACACACACTGCTCAGTCACACACACACACTGCTCAGTCACACACACACCCTGCTCAGTCACACACACACACATACCTACACACACATTCTCCCCAGTTTGTTTCATTTTAATATTAGAGTTTTCCTAAAAAATATATATATCTAGTGTTTGTTGACTCTCTCTCCTTGTCTGTCTCTCTCTCTCCCTCTCTCTTTGTCTCTGTGTACCTGTCTCTCTCTCTCCTTGTCTTTCTCTCTTTCCCCTTGTCTCTGTGTACCTGTCTCTCTCTCTCCTTGTCTCTCTCTCTCTCTTTCCCCTTGTCTCTGTGTACCTCTCTCTCTCCCCTTGTCTCTGTGTACCTCTCTCTACTTGTCTCTCTCTCTCTCCTTGTCTCTCTCTCTCTCCCTTTGTCTCTGTGTACCTGTCTCTCTCTCTCGTTGTCTCTCTCTCTCTCCCCTTGTCTCTGTGTACCTCTCTCTCCTCTCTCCTTGTCTCTCTCTCTCTCTCTCTCTCCCCTTGTCTCTGTGTACCTCTCTCTCTCCCCTTTTCTCTGTGTACCTGTCTCTCTCTCTCCTTGTCTCTCTCTCTCTCCGCTTGTCTCTGTGTACCTGTCTCTCTCTCTCTCCCCTTGTCTCTGTGTACCTGTCTCTCTCTCTCCTTGTCTCTCTCTCTCTCCCCTTGTCTCTGTGTACCTGTCTCTCTCTCTCTCCCCTTGTCTCTGTGTACCTCTCTCTCTCTCCTTGTCTCTCTCTCTCTCTCTCCTTGTCTCTCTCTCTCTCTCTCTCTCTCTTGTCTCTCTCTCTCTCTCTCCCCTTGTCTCTGTGTACCTCTCTCTCTCCCCTTGTCTCTGTGTACCTGTCTCTCTCTCTCCTTGTCTCTCTCTCTCCCCTTGTCTCTGTGTACCTGTCTCTCTCTCTCCCCTTGTCTCTGTGTACCTGTCTCTCTCTCTCCTTGTCTCTCTCTCTCTCCCCTTGTCTCTATGTACCTGTCTCTCTCTCTCTCCACTTGTCTCCTGTGTACCTGTCTCTCTCTCTCCTTGTCTCTCTCTCTCTCCCCTTGTCTCTGTGTACCTGTCTCTCTCTCCCCTTGTCTCTGTGTACCTGTCTCTCTCTCTCTCCTTGTCTCTTGTCTCTCTCTCTCTCCCCTTGTCTCTGTGTACCTGTCTCTCTCTCTCCTTGTCTCTGTGTACCTGTCTCTCTCTCCACTTGTCTCCTGTGTACCTGTCTCTCTCTCTCCTTGTCTCTCTCCCCTTGTCTCTCTCTCCCTTGTCTCTGTGTACCTCTCTCTCTCTCTTGTCTCTCTCTCCGCTTGTCTCTGTGTACCTGTCTCTCTCTCTCCGCTTGTCTCTGTGTACCTGTCTCTCTCTCTCCTTGTCTCTGTGTACCTGTCTCTCTCTCTCTCCCCTTGTCTCTGTGTACCTGTCTCTCTCTCTCTCCCCTTGACTCCTGTGTACCTGTCTCTCTCTCTCCTTGTCTCTCTCTCTCTCCCCTTGTCTCTGTGTACCTGTCTCTCTCTCTCTCCCCTTGTCTCTGTGTACCTGTCTCTCTCTCTCCTTGTCTCTGTGTACCTGTCTCTCTCTCTCTCCCCTTGTCTCTGTGTACCTGTCTCTCTCTCTCCCCTTGTCTCTGTGTACCTGTCTCTCTCCCCTTGTCTCTCTCTCTCTCCCCTTGTCTCTGTGTACCTGTCTCTCTCTCTCCTTGTCTCTTGTCTCTCTCTCTCTCCCCTTGTCTCTGTGTACCTGTCTCTCTCTCTCCCTTTGTCTCTGTGTACCTGTCTCTCTCTCTCCTTGTCTCTCTCTCTCTCTTTGTCTCTGTGTACCTGTCTCTCTCTCTCCCCTTGTCTCTGTGTACCTGTCTCTCTCCCCTTGTCTCTCTCTCTCTCCCCTTGTCTCTGTGTACCTGTCTCTCTCTCTCTCCCCTTGTCTCTGTGTACCTGTCTCTCTCTCTCTCTCCCCTTGTCTCTGTGTACCTGTCTCTCTCTCTCTCCCCTTGTCTCTGTGTACCTGTCTCTCTCTCTCCTTGTCTCTCTCTCTCCCCTTGTCTCTGTGTACCTGTCTCTCTATCTCCTTGTCTCTCTCTCTCTCTTTGTCTCTGTGTACCTGTCTCTCTCTCTCTCCTTGTCTCTCTCTCTCTCTTTGTCTCTGTGTACCTGTCTCTCTCTCTCCCCTTGTCTCTGTGTACCTGTCTCTCTCCCCTTGTCTCTCTCTCTCTCCCCTTGTCTCTGTGTACCTGTCTCTCTCTCTCCCTCCCCTTGTCTCTGTGTACCTGTCTCCCCTTGTCTCTCTCTCTCTCCCCTTGTCTCTGTGTACCTGTCTCTCTCTCTCTCTCTCCCCTTGTCTCTGTGTACCTGTCTCTCTCTCTCTCCCCTTGTCTCTGTGTACCTGTCTCTCTCTCCTTGTCTCTCTCTCCCCTTGTCTCTGTGTACCTGTCTCTCTCTATCCTTCTCTCTCTCTCTCTCCCTCCCCTTGTCTCTGTGTACCTGTCTCTCTCTCCATTGTCTCTCTCTCTCTCTCCCTCCCCTTGTCTCTGTGTACCTGTCTCTCTCTCCTTGTCTCTCTCTCTCCCTCCCCTTGTCTCTGTGTACCTGTCTCTCTCTCCTTGTATCTCTCTCTCTCTCCCCTTGTCTCTGTGTACCTGTCTCTCTCTCTCTACCTCTCTCTCTCTCTCTCTCTCTCTCTCTCTCTCTCTCTCTCCCTTGTCTCTGTGTCCCTGTCTCTCTCTCTCCCCTTGTCTCTGTGTACCCGTCTCTCTCTCTCCTTGTCTCTGTGTACCTGTCTGTCTCTCCTTGTCTCTGTACCTGTCTCTCTCTCCTTGTCTCTGTGTACCTGTCTCTCTCTCTCCTTGTCTGTCTCTCTCTCCTTGTCTCTGTGTACCTGTCTCTCTTCTCTCCTTGTCTCCTGTGTACCTGTCTCTCTCTCTCCTTGTCTGTCTCTCTCTCCTTGTCTCTGTGTACCTGTCTCTCTTCTCTCCTTGTCTCCTGTGTACCTGTCTCTCTCTCTCCTTGTCTGTCTCTCTCTCCTTGTCTCTGTGTACCTGTCTCTCTCTCTTCTTGTCTCCTGTGTACCTGTCTCTCTCTCTCCTTGTCTGTCTCTCTCTCCTTGTCTCCTGTGTACCTGTCTCTCTCTCTCCTTGTTTGTCTCTCTCTCCTTGTCTCTGTGTACCTGTCTCTCTCTCTCCTTGTCTCCTGTGTACCTGTCTCTCTCTCTCCTTGTCTGTCTCTCTCTCCTTGTCTCTGTGTACCTCTCTCTCTCTCTCTCTCTCTCTCTCTCTCTCTCTCTCTCTCTCTCTCTCTCTCTCTCTCCTTGTTTCTACCTGTCTCTCTCTCCTTGTCTCTGTCTCTCTCTCTCTCCTTGTTTCTGTGTACCTGTCTCTCTCTCCTTGTCTCTGTGTACCTGTCTCTCTCTCTCTCTCTCTCTCTCTCTCTCTCTCTCCTTGTCGCTGTCTCTCTCTCTCTCTCCTTGTTTCTGTGTACCTGTCTATGTCCAGCTGTCCTAACGGTCAAACCAATCACAGCTGCTACACCTGTCTAGATTTCTGCACCAATGGACTCTGCTCTATCGATCCACGCACGCAACTGCCCCAGTGCAAGTAAGAGGATGATCCCTATCACACACACACGTGTATTTAGGTGTGTCTCTGTAACCTGTGTGACGTGTATTTAGGTGTCTCTGTAACCTGTGTGACGTGTATTTAGGTGTCTCTGTAACCTGTGTGACGTGTATTTAGGTGTCTCTGTAACCTGTGTGACGTGTATTTAGGTGTCTCTGTAACCTGTGTGACGTGTATTTAGGTGTCTCTCTGTAACCTGTGTGACGTGTATTTAGGTGTCTCTCTGTAACCTGTGTGACGTGTATTTAGGTGTCTGTAACCTCGTGTATTTAGGTGTAACCTGTGTGACGTGTATTTAGGTGTCTCTCTGTAACCTGTGTGACATGTATTTAGGTGTCTCTCTGTAACCTGTGTGACGTGTATTTAGGTGTCTGTGTAACCTGTGTGACATGTATTTAGGTGTCTCTCTGTAACCTGTGTGACGTGTATTTAGGTGTCTCTGTAACCTGTGTGACATGTATTTAGGTGTCTCTCTGTAACCTGTGTGACGTGTATTTAGGTGTCTCTCTGTAACCTGTGTGACGTGTATTTAGGTGTCTCTCTGTAAGGTGTCTCTCTGTAACCTGTGTGACGTGTATTTAGGTGTCTCTCTGTAACCTGTGTGACGTGTATTTAGGTGTCTCTGTAACCTGTGTGATGTGTATTTAGGTGTCTCTCTGTAACCTGTGTGACGTGTATTTAGGTGTCTCTCTGTAACCTGTGTGACGTGTATTTAGGTGTCTCTCTGTAACCTGTGTGACGTGTATTTAGGTGTCTCTCTGTAACCTGACGTGTATTTAGGTGTCTCTCTGTAACCTGTGTGACGTGTATTTAGGTGTCTCTCTGTAACCTGTGTGACGTGTATTTAGGTGTCTCTCTGTAACCTGTGTGACGTGTATTTAGGTGTGTCTCTGTAACCTGTGTGACGTGTATTTAGGTGTCTCTGTAACCTGTGTGACGTGTATTTAGGTGTCTCTCTGTAACCTGTGTGACGTGTATTTAGGTGTCTCTCTGTAACCTGTGTGACGTGTATTTAGGTGTCTCTCTGTAACCTGTGTGACGTGTATTTAGGTGTCTCTCTGTAACCTGTGTGACGTGTATTTAGGTGTCTCTCTGTAACCTGTGTGATGTGTATTTAGGTGTCTCTGTAACCTGTGTGACGTGTATTTAGGTGTCTCTGTAACCTGTGTGATGTGTATTTAGGTGTCTCTCTGTAACCTGTGTGACGTGTATTTAGGTGTCTCTCTGTAACCTGTGTGACATGTATTTAGGTGTATTTAGGTGTCTCTCTGTAACCTGTGTGTATTTAGGTGTCTCTCTGTAACCTGTTTACGTGGTGTCTCTCTGTAACCTGTGTGACGTGTATTTAGGTGTCTCTCTGTAACCTGTGTGACGTGTATTTAGGTGTCTCTCTGTAACCTGTGTGACGTGTATTTAGGTGTCTCTCTGTAACCTGTGTGACGTGTATTTAGGTGTCTCTGTAACCTGTGTGACGTGTATTTAGGTGTCTCTGTAACCTGTGTGACGTGTATTTAGGTGTTTAACCTGGTGACGTGTATTTAGGTGTCTCTCTGTAACCTGTGTGATGTGTATTTAGGTGTCTCTCTGTAACCTGTGTGACGTGTATTTAGGTGTCTCTGTAACCTGTGTGACGTGTATTTAGGTGTCTCTGTAACCTGTGTGACGTGTATTTAGGTGTCTCTCTGTAACCTGTGTGACGTGTATTTAGGTGTCTCTGTAACCTGTGTGACGTGTATTTAGGTGTCTCTGTAACCTGTGTGACGTGTATTTAGGTGTCTCTCTGTAACCTGTGTGACGTGTATTTAGGTGTGTCTCTGTAACCTGTGTGACGTGTATTTAGGTGTGTCTCTGTAACCTGTGTGACGTGTATTTAGGTGTCTCTGTAACCTGTGTGACGTGTATTTAGGTGTCTCTGTAACCTGTGTGACATGTATTTAGGTGTCTCTCTGTAACCTGTGTGACGTGTATTTAGGTGTGTCTCTGTAACCTGTGTGACGTGTATTTAGGTGTCTCTCTGTAACCTGTGTGACGTGTATTTAGGTGTGTCTCTGTAACCTGTGTGACGTGTATTTAGGTGTGTCTCTGTAACCTGTGTGACGTGTATTTAAGGTGTGACGTGTATTTAGGTGTCTCTGTAACCTGTATTTGTGTCTCTCTCTAACCTGTGTACGTGTATTTAGGGTGTCTCTCTGTAACCTGTGTGACGTGTATTTAGGTGTCTCTGTAACCTGTGTGACGTGTATTTAGGGTGTCTCTCTGTAACCTGTGTGACGTGTATTTAGCTGTCTCTAACCTGTGTGACGTGTATTTAGGTGTCTCTCTGTAACCTGTGTGACGTGTATTTAGGTGTCCTATAGAATGGAGTGGGTATCGATGTGAAGTCATTGCCTCGCCTGTTGATTCTCCTGTCTCCAGTGGAAGTAAGTTACTTTAGTCTCTGTCCAGTGTGAGTGAAACACATGTTATAACTACAGACTGTAACGCATGATTATAACACAATACATGGTGTAACCTGTCCTTCTCATTGGCCGACGCGTTGCATATACTCTGTTCTCATTGGTGTCCGTGTTGCTCTCTCTGCAGGTTCAGCCTCCGTCGTCATCCCAGTGCTGCTGCTGTTGTTACTGGCGCTGCTGGTCGTCGGCGCCATCTTGTGGTACAAGAGGAGAATGCGTGGGTGAGTGGAGTAGATCAGGTGTTCCCAAACTCTTTTACTCAGGCCCCCCTTCCAGCATTGGGGGAACATTTTTTGTTGTTGCAGGTTTTAAAGCATGTTTCCTGCAATTCTACATATTTTGTCATGAGGTGCAGAGAAAATATAGCCGTTTTTAAGCAAATGTTCTAGCAATTCTGTACATTTTTTCCATTTCTAATGTGTATGCTTGTGGTATTTGAGTGACTCAAATAATTCCAACAAAATCTTTGGGCTTAAGAAACCTAGCTTAAGAAACGTTAGCTGGGATGGCCCAGTTGAACTGGACATTTCTGACTAGTTCTAAATGGCTCTCTAGGGTATGCAATAACTGACATGACAAAAGGATTTTACTAGTACATTCTAACCGAGTCATCGTCGTCGTCGTCGTCGTCCCCCTTTTTTTTTGGGGGGGGGGGGACTACTGAAGTAGACAACCATTGTGTTGGGACTGGGTGGGAGGGCTCCCACTCATTAGGTCAAACTCGAATCTCTTCCACCTGTCATCTTTACCTCCCACCATCACGCTACCTCTTTATCTCTCTCTTCTCTCGCTCTCTTCTCTCTCTATCGCTCTCAATCTAGGTCTGTATGGCCGGGAAAACGCTCCCGACGTTCTCGGTAACTTAATAGGGCCATGTCCATCACCTGTCTCGCCCCCCCCCCCCAGATCCTCCCCCTTCTCCCCAATGCCTCATCTAAGCCACCGTCTTGTCTGTCGGTCCTGTGACAGTCCTCCATTTTGCTCGTCTTTCTGTAGTAGAGTCGGTCTGTCTGTCCCTGCCCTCCTCTCTCTTGTTCGGGAACAGGGTTTCCCACCCAGGGACGCAGGGGTGTATTGACAGATAGATTGATTGGTTCTTCCTTACCCATCCATACCTTTCCCTATCTGCGTGTGTAAATACATGTGTCTATCAGTGATGCTTCTGTGCCTGCATTGTGGCGGTGGAACATTTGCGTTGTGGAAAATCCAGCATTCACCAGGATAGACACTAGATGTGTCCAAATGGCTTCTTTTTGTTTTAAAGCTCATTTGTTTTGTCAATTTTACCGTGGTTCTGTGCTGCCTTGACTGTGTGGGAGCCGTTGTCCTGTACTGCACATGTAGCTGGTGTCGCATGCTAGATGTCTCTCCTGTCAGTGGCTTGATTCAAGGCCCTCGGTACGTTCAGCCGGTGCTCCTGTGTTGTGGCTACGTCTCCGCCACTGTCCGTGCCGGTGAAGAAACAGTCTCGCTGTGTGTGTGTCCACAGTGCCAAGGGCTTCCAGCACCACAGGATGACCAACGGGGCCATGAACGTGGAGATAGGGAACCCAGCCTATAAGATCTACGAAGGGGAGCCAGACGACGATGCTGGGGAACTCCTGGATTCGGACTTCGCTTTAGACCCAGACAAGGTAACACCCACGTTTCCTTATCTTCACACGTGACCCATCTTAAATAGGCAACACTTGTTTTGACACAGTTTTGACACAGCAGCACTTCTTAACTCATCGGGAATGAATTTGGCATTGACACCCTTTTTAAAACCTTTTTCTCCACGATACTCTGCCACTAAGACTACCTGGATTGCAATGAAACCTAATTGAGGACTCTTGTATGCGCTTTGTCCAAAACATTGTTTCTGTGTGTGCCCCCCCCGTCCCTACAGCCCACCAACTTCACCAACCCTGTGTACGCCACCCTGTACATGGGAGCCCACAACAGCCGCAGCTCATTGGCTAGTACAGACGAGAAGAAAGAGTTGCTGTCACAGGGGGACGATGGGGAGGACGAGGACATGAGTGACCCGCTGGCCTAGGGGTCAGGGGTCAGAGGTCAGGCTAGACCACACCCGCAAAGAGACAAACGCTGATCTTATGCCTTTTTACCAATCGAGAAAAGAAACAGAAATGAAAGCGAGAACACTGTATAAAATGAAGGAGAACTTTTGTATGTGATTTGCAGTATTATATTTTGTTCTTTTGACAAAAAAAAACAAAAAAAATTCCTCTGGTCAGAAAAAGGAAGATGCATTTTATAGACAGATTTATTCATTCAACTCTCTAGTTTTAAAATGTTGCTCACCTCCATCCTCCCTCGCTACTCCCCCCCCCCCCCCCACTTCATCCATATAGCCGCTACCTCTGTGCAAAGGTGTAGAGCAAAACAAACAGCAGTGGAACAATTTTAAGTTTTTATTTTTGTATGAATTGTATAGGGGGGAAAAAAACATTGTTCCATTTCAGAGGATTTCTTGTTGTTTGTGAAAGATGTGGAGAAAAGAGGGGGGCCAAGTTCAATACTCAAGTCAGTTCCGAATGCCAATTGATGCCGGTTCGGTCTATGCTGGAGGTGCAGAGTGAGACCATAGCCGATGGAACAAAAAGAGTTCTGGAACTGTAGTTCGGGAACTAGAACCAGAACTGCATATGTCCACATGACCGAGTCAGTCAGCGTCACACATACTAATGTCCGTTCAGTTGAGTGATTGTCTTTTACCTCCTTGCACAGACTAAAAGTGAAATATATTTACACACGCATATATATATATATATATATATAACCCTATTAACAAAGTGTCTTGACAATATACCCAGGAATACAAAACATGAAATAACATATAGCAGTCTGTCTGTACTATGTTCCACCAACTTTTCTGTTTTGGTCTTGAATAAATTAACGGCTGATTTTTTATTTTTTTTTGCTTAATGAAAAGTCAATGGGTTAATGGAGTGTGTAACGTGGAGGAATATGATTGTATTGGAGCAAACATTCCAGGGTGACAGTTCCCGGGGGAAGTAACTGAGGGGGGGGCTTGATATGACGGGTGATTCATATTGGGGCCCAGAGGGTTCATGGATCAGCTCAGTGACTGTTTATTTCAGTATCAACTGTAACGTTCATCCTGGAAATAGGCAGTTTGGTACCAAGAATGCCTCTGTGAATACCTGCCATTGCTGGGGGGGGGGGGGGGGGAACAAACATCTACAGTGTAACAACGAGCTGAACATGCTTTTGTCTATTGTCGGTGATAGTAAACATACTTTCAGGAGAGGCCAGTTGTTTTTAATGGTACTTCAGTGGGGATTTATAACAACAATGCTGTGTTTTTGTTTGTTTTGAATGTATGTAATAATTACATTATGCCTCTGTAATTTCGGTTTCTGCTCATTGTAAGTGCATTCCTTGGGAGGTTTCGGACTATTAGCCTCCTGATTAGCGTCCCCTGTTGATGTTCCCCCTCTGCCTTGCTGCTAACGCTAGCTAGCCGTCTGTCTGTCGGCTTGTCCGTCTAACCATCTGTCAGCCAGCCAGCCCTGTCTGTCTGCCTGTTTTGTATGTCTGATAGAACTGTCTGCCTGCCTGCCTGTCTGTCATTGGTCCAGGCTCAGTCTCAGCCAATCACGCGCTGCTGAACATGCTGCTTCTAACCAGTTGGAGGTGATCAGCCATAACTGCCATACTGTATTACAGATGACACTGCATGCGATTCACAACACACACACACACACCCTATAGCAAACTGTTCTAGCTTAACCATCACTTTTATTAACAGTATGCACTATCATTTGGATTTTAATAACATTTCTGCTCTGTTACATTTTTATTTGAATAATGTAAATGAGGAACAATCTGTTTTAATCTGGACAGAAACACTTCATCAACACAAAACCCCACACGTGGATTTGTTGTTTCTCTGTTTCGGTTAGTTATGATTTGATTTCTTTTTGATATCAGACATTAAATGGATTTTTATAGTAGAAATGCATTGTGGATCTGACTTTCATTTGGTGTGAAAAATGAGTGAGAGAGACAGCAGAGACTTTCAATTGTGAGTCACAATGTCATTTTGTTTATTAAGGGGGGGGTCTTTTGGACAACACGCATCAAATGTCAGGCACTATTTCATTTCATCCCTACGACAGACAAGCACAAGTAAAAGGCGTAAAATTCGTTGATTTACATCAAATGTAAATATATGTAGAAATATCTGCTATAGATGTAGTGTCTCGTACAACATTAAGGCAATGTAAGTAGTGTAAATATGCGCTGTCCCTTTTGTGGAAATGCCATATTGAAACACCGATTTGTAAATCTGAGTGCACAGTCATTGTGCTTAACTTGATGGCTATTAGGGGGGGAAATTGTTCATCATGACAGTTCAGGATCTTGATGCATGAAGAACATGGTTCGAATCATAGCAATGCATTCTTTACCTACCAAACAAATGCATGTCCGTATTGACTTAAACACCGGATATCTTGGCTTAATCGGGGCGGCAGCGTAGCCTAGTGGTTAGAAAGGTTGCAAGTTCAAATCCCCGAGCTGACAAGGTACAAATCTGTCGTTCTGCCCCTGAACAGGCATATTTGTTCCCACTGTTCCTAGGCCGTCATTGAAAATAAGAATTTGTTCTTAACTGACTTGCCTAGTTAAATAAATACAAATCGGACAGACTTTTTGTTAAAGAGCTCTACTCAACCCGTGTCTCGGAAGTTCGGCGTGATTGAAGTTTAAAGGCAAAAAGGCTCCGGCGTCAGCTCCACCTGCATTCACTGTAAAACGCTGCATATTGTCGGCTCAGTCGGGAAATGACCTTTAACATTTCTATGTAGCGCTGCAGCGATCCGGTTTTTTGAATAAGAGCCCTAAATGTCAACTGCACCATAAGGCGGATTGGAATGAATCCCGGCCTAAAGTGGTAAGACTGAAGTGGTGATTGGACTGTAGGTCATAAAGTTAAAAGTAATAGAAAGTAAATACACGGAATGTTTTTACCCACTCAAATGTTTTCAGACTCTGGCCTAAAGGAATTTAGAGAACAGTGCTGAGAAGCAACCTTTAAATACTGTATAGTGATTAAAGCTGGAATTCTGATTCCAAACCATTGCATATGATTCTTTTTTTTCCTCTTTTGTTTTTGAAGGTAATGTTATCAAACAAATGCAATAAAAAAAATCAAATATTTAACAACTAAAGATACAAATTATAGCTGAGTCACAGAAATAATACTGTCTAAACAAAAAAGGCACTTAAATTCGTTCTCAAAATAATAAGACCGAGTAGAGGAAGTTTGGTTTGGCTAGCTTGTACAGAAACCAATCCAAAGACTCAGAACAATAATCTTCAATCTGTGGACAGAGAAGTTCTGCGATGGCAAAACCCTGGGCCATATTCATTAGGGCTCACAACCTAAAGCGTTTTGACTCGACAAATAAGCATTACTTATTGGTCAGGTCCAGCTCGTCCCTCCCTGTTTCAGTCTGTTTTCTTTCGTTTCGGGCCTTATGAAAACAACCCTGTTCTCTTTGAAATGGAAATCCCAGTCAACATATGCTGTCATTTTATACAACCGACCGACTGTCTCCCATCCTCAACTTGCGTGGAGGAAATCCACATTCATGGAAATGAGATCCACGTTGGCAGGCACTTGGCAGGAGGCACTTTTGGTTCCATGTCCACATTATGCAGTTGCAGTGTCCTTCCTGCTTTTGTGAGGCGAGCCCCCCCTTTAAGGGCTCAACTCCTGCTCTTAATGCCAACACTGGCAATCGCTGTAGTCCTCTATTTTCTGTGTGTATGCCTTCGTGCATGCGGTGTGTATTTGCAGTGGGAGAGGGGGTAGACTAACCCACCTGATGTCTGTGCTTATACCTGCTTGTTGAGAGATCGTGTCCATATAGGATCTCCATAAATAAATAAATACCCCCTTAAAACTTGGGCCATTGGTTCAGTCCTGTCCGGCTTTCAGTCTCTGATCTGCAGGGAGATGCAGCCTCGGGTGGGCGAGACAACCGGGACACTGGTAGGGAAGGTGGGGGGGTTATAAAGCGAATGGGGGATAAATGAGGAGGAACGAGTAGTTTGTTTAGGGTCTCTTCCAGCCGCTCCGGATCAGCGCGTCATGCCGCAGGAAAGGCTGGCTGCGGAGATCTGTGAGTGGATGAGGGAGGGGGAGAGAGGGGTCACTCAGGTTAACTGGGAAGTCAAACTGCTCCAGTGGCATCATGCTCATGTTTGAGGTTGTTGATGAAGGAACTTCTATTTGCAGTGCTTATCCTAACAGTATATTTCTGCAAATAGAGTGGCAATTATGTTTCACATTTTCCAATTTTACTTATATGTTGTCAAATGGGTAGCCAATTGAAAGTGGATATCCGTTAACCAATAACAGAATGATGCCTTCCCATAGCCTTGCATTGTCAACTTAAAACTGACAGAGAAATATGGATTTTTCAATCCAAGGCTATGGGGGGGGGGTATAGTTATTCAAATAAATCTCAACAACTTAACTAGGGAACAAAATAATAAAACATTAAAATAATATCACAGTTGTGGCCGTCAACGAGCTCTGTGAGATACTATGCTGAAGACACTAAATATGTATCTGCTATGTCATGATTATGACAGTGTTATGTAGCCCTTTTATAATGGAGTGTTCAAATAGTATGACCTATTTTTCTGAGTATGTATGTATGCATGTCCTTTTGTCAGAATATGGTGGCGTTTGTGTGGATGTGCAGGGGGCTCAACAGAGCTCGTTGACCATCGAGCTGCTCAGCACACTGCAAGTCACAGTTAACAGGGCAAAACAGGACGTTGAGACATGACATCAACAGGTGACAGACTGGTGAGTGGTGGATGGACAGAACACTGGACACAGCATGCAAGAAAGAGGTGAGCTTAGGTGGGGATGGAGGGACCTGAGTAGAATGGTGGATGAAATAGTCTTATCTTGAGAGGTACACTGTTTGACTTGCCTAGTTAAATAAAAATACATGAATAAAAATGGAAACGAGGCCGGATACGTGCGCTTCTGCTGGCTCTTTGGGGAAAGGGAGTTGGTCTGTTTGAAATGCTGAGGGGGTTGTAAACCGCTATATAAATCTCGAAGCAATGTAGGCTCAGCTGCATGTTTCTTACTGTTGTACAGTAAAGCATATCTGACTGTTGTAAAGCATAGCATACCTTACTGCTGTGCAGTCCAGTAAAGCAGCTCTGACTGTTGTAAAGCATAGCATACCTTACTGCTATGCAGTACAGTAAAGCATATCTGACTGTTGTAAAGCATAGCATACCTTACTGCTATGCAGTACAGTAAAGCATATCTGACTGTTGTAAAGCATAGCATACCTTACTGCTGTGCAGTACAGTAAAGCAGGTCTAGCTGTTATAATGAATCTGAAGCGCTGGATTGGCTAAAGCAGCTGACATGACTAGCAGCACCATATACTGTGTAGCTAGCAGCACACAGAGGGGCCACAGTACAAGCAGGGCCAAAGCAGACAGGCCAGGCTTCAGGCTACCTTCCTTACCCTGCAGCGTTTAGGAGTGGCATATACTGTTATTTATCTTCTGTTCAGCTGTTCAGAGGGGTAGAATGAAGGAAAAAGAGTGATGGTTGAGGAAAGGTTGTTACCAGGTTAGAGAGAAACCAAACCAACCACATTAGTTAGTTTCATGGAACAACAAGGCACTGTTTGGTTAACAAGATTGGTTTTATAGCCAAACTTCTTAATACTGTATTTTTTTATTTAAATAAATACATCTTAAAATGTATAAAACCTGAAAAAACTGATATCTTATACATAATGTAGCTTTTAATACTCATGCTATTATGCTACAGTAAATGCAACTTGATTATATGATTATATTTCATACTACGTACTATGCTGAACAAAAATATAAACGCAACATGTAAAGTGTTGGTCCCATGTTTCATGAGCTGAAATAAAAGATCCCAGAAATGTTCCATATACACAAAAAACATATTTCTCTAATATTTTGAGCACAAATTTGTTTACATCCCTGTAATTGAGCAATTTTCATTTGCCAAGATAGTCCACCTGACAGGTGTGGGATATCAAGAATCCAATTAAACGGCATGATCATTACACAGGTGAACCTTGTGCTGGGGACAATAAAAGGCCAATCTAAATGTACAGTGTTGTCACAACACAATGTCACAGATGTCTCAAGTTTTGAGGGAGCGTGCAATTGGCATGCTGACTGCAGGAATGTCCACCGGAGCTGTTGCCAGAAAATGTCATCTTCATTTCTCTCGAATGTCGTTTTAGAGAATTTGGCAGTACGTCCAATCGGCCACACAACTGCAGACCATATATAACCACACCAGCCCAGGACCTCCACATCCTCCTTCTTCACCTGCGGGATCATATGAGACCAGCCACCCGGACAGCAGACGAAACTGTGGGTTTGCTCGGCGTCCTCACCAGGGTCTTGACTTGACTGCAGTTTGGCGTCGTACGCGACTTCAGTGGGCAAATGCTCACCTTCGATGGACAATGGCACGCTGGAGAAGTGTTAATCCCAGTTTCAATTGTACCGGGTAGATGGCAGACCGCGTGTATCGCATCGTGTGGGCGAGATGTTTGCTGACGTCAATGTCGTGAACAGAGTTCCGTATGAGGGTGGGGTTATGGTATGGGCAGGCATAAGTTACAGACAATTGCATTTTATCAATGACAATTTGAATGCACAGAGATACCGTGACGAGATCCTGAGGCCCATTGTCGTGCCATTCATCTGTCGCCATCACCTCAGGTGCCCCCATGCACGGACCCATGTCGCAAGGATCTGGACACAATTCCTGGAAGCTGAAAATGTCCCAGTTCTTCCATGGCCTGCATAATCACCAGACACGTCACCCATTGAGCATGTTTGGGATGCTCTGGATCGATATGTACGTCAGAGTGTTCCAGTTCCCACCAATATCCAGCAACTTCGCACAACCATTGAAGAGGAGTGGGACAACATTCCACAGGCCACAATCAACAGCCTGATCAACTCTATGTGAAGGAGATGTGTTAGGCTGCAGGAGGCAAATGGTGGTCACGCCAGATATTGACTGGTTTTCTGATCCACGCCACTACCTTTTTTTTGTTTTTCAAAGGTACAGTATCTGTGACCCAACTGATACATATCTGTATTTCCAGTCATGTGACATCTACAGATTAGGACCTAATTCTTTTATTTCAACTGACTGATTTCCTGAGATGAACTGTAACTCAGAGAAATCGTTGAAATTGTTGCATGTTGCATTTTATATTTTTGTTCAGTATGAATATCTAAATATCAGGTTCAGTCATTCAGAGGTTTGGCTGTCTGACTTATATCCTTATATCCTGTTAATTCAGGTAGAAGTCCCTTGAGGTAGATAGAAGACACACTTGCCACCAATAAGAGTCAAAGGCCGGGATTCAAGCAAACTGCAGGCTGGCCTAAATTAGTAAAGGGGGGGGGGGGTAAGGAGTAATCTTAGGGAGTGACGAGGTGGTCATGCTGCATGCAGAGTGGTCAGGCAAGGGCGGGGGGGGGGGGGTAACGAGGAGAGGACACCTGTTCTGGACAACCTTGGCATTAGGGGGAAGGAACTGTAGGAGCTAGCAGTTGGAGTCGTCACAGAGCTGTGCTTCACAGAAGAACCGTGAGCTCCGTTTAGCAGTACGGGCTGTGAAGGGGACGCTCTTCAGCACTGAGGGGGGAGGAGGGGAGAGAACGTCACACCTGAGACAGAGGAACCTGTACTGTTACTGTACTGTTGTACACCCCCCCCCCAGACTGTAACTTATCTGTATATACAGTATACCAGCTTTCTCCGTGCCACACCTCGCTGTATTGGAGTACTGGAGTACCAGACTACACTCCTGTGAGTCTTCCAGCCCTCGAAAGGTCTTTGGGTGTGTCTGAAATGCACCCTATTCCCTATGTAGTGCACTACAGGGAATAAAGTGCTATTTGAGATGCGCACTATGTCCAGGATGACAGGGCTATACTGTATGTAGAGTAACGGAGATGACACAAGTGTTGTAAAGGACCAGTAGTGGGGAGGAAGCATTATTAGCATATTATTAACATTGATCATTTAGATTTCACTGTCGACGCTGATTAATGAGAGTGAAGTTAGAAACTGTCCCGAGTTTGCACCTCCCACGAAACAGGGTATCGGGACACGGTGGCTTTTATTTTACCTACTGGGACGTGCATAACAGCCAATGGCTTGACTACAGGCCTACTCTACTCTGTAATAACGAGACCGTACTCATCTAGACAACTAGCAGGCCACAAAAAAACACAACTACTGGGACGTTCAGAACTGGAATCTGCTGCTGTCTAGCTGCTGGATAGCCTCGAGCAGTGGTGTCTGAACCACGTAACAGAGTGCTCCTCCAGCCGAGCAGTTGAGGACCACAGTGATCTTAGCCTGGCCCCGGCCTCTGCCCCTAGGACTGGGGTTTGGACCAGGAGACCTGGGGCCCGGCTGGGGGCTGCGTGGCTGCCTGCGTGGCTGCATGTCGAGCCCACCTGTGATGATATCCTCGATGGTGCCGTCCTTCCCCTCGTAGACGGGCCGGTGGTCCTTAGCCTGGCGTTTACGCAGCTCCGAGATCAGCTCTTGTTGCTGCTGCCTCTTCTTCACTACCTGGACCTTGGAGGGAGAGAGGAGGAAGGATCAAATCCTGCCGAGGTCCCCCAAAATAGCTTGAGCTGCCCACGGATCATTTCAATCGTACAAAATGCATGAACTCCTTATTGGAAGTGTGAGAAATATATTGAGGAAATATAAAGGCTCTGTTGATCGAAAAATTATCCATTCTACATCTAGACTCTCTAGAGTCGTTGTACAATAAGCACAAATTTACTACTGTTGGTTGAGTCCAGTGACTATTATAATCTTCCTGTTTTTTTGGGCCTTGTCTGTCAGTCAGGGCTCGGGAGACTTCTAGTACTGTACCTTGGGGTCGTGTTGCTTGGCCTCCTGAGCCAGTAATTTCTCTCTCATGGCTTCCTCCTGCTTTTTCCTCTGCTCATTGTCCACCACCGCATCCTGTAGGGAGGAGAACACAAAATGGACGCCACTCAGAGAAATTAGTCTTCAGTTCGATACAAATCAAGACACGGAAATATATCTAGTTTACAATAGAAGAAATGGTTTTGGGTGTTGAGTAAACAGAGACAACACACTTTCATGTAGCTAAACAGTCAGCAACATAAATTGTTATGTGTGTCTCCCTCTCTCTCTCTGATCCCCTCTCTGTTTCTCTCTCACACACACACAGATACGCATGCAAGCGCGCAGATCCATACATTCTTGTAGAGAACAATCTCCGGAAGGTGTCTGTGTGGCAGGGCTGTCCAGCAGGCGGAGGCAGGGCCGTCTGTCCTTCCGGGGGGGCAGGGAGGGTGGAGGCAGGGGGAAGCAGAGGCAGGGTGGGGCCCTCGGTCTGGGGGTTAGAGTGGGGAGGCAGGGGGAGAAAGGGGAAAGCAGGGGGGAAGGAAGCGGGAGACTGGACCTAGTCTAAACACCACAGCTGCAGCTCTGAAGGCAGACCCAGCTGGCCCATCCTGTTATTAGACCTGTGACTCCAGTCCACACCCTGTCCTTGTGGCACACAGACGGCTCTGCTCTGCTCTTAGAGGCAGCAGGGCAACACCCAGACCCAGACTAACCAAAGGTTAGGCTAACTCCCATAGGACAGAGGGCAATCTCCACCTAAACACAATCCTGTGTGGCTTAGTTGGTAAGAGTGTGATCCCCTACTGGGATCCCATATGCATAACAAATATATGCACTCGCTTTACTGTAACGACGTTTGCTATGTGGCATATTATATACATGTACGTGTTAGAACTGTGCTGCTTGGTCCTCCCTTACCTTGTAAGCTCTGATGAATCGCACAAACACAGGGAAGAACACGGACGGAGGAGTCGTCTTGGAGCTCTCCCCAAAATAGTTCACCACATTGTTGAAGGCTTCCTAGAAAATGACCGGGGGAGACAGAAGTGTAAAAGGCAGGAACACAACATTTGTCAACATCGACAACCTTTACAAAGCCTTTTGGTTTTTGAGGTCAAGTGTTGTCCTACATTGTTGTATCTTGGGCTTTTTGGCTTTTGTTGTGCTGCTTCTAGGGAGAGGTGTTTGCGCAGTTACACTAAGTTGTGTTATGTTGGGTTTTGACCTGTTTGTAGTTTTTGCAAAGCTATTTTCCCTGAAGAAAAATGCTGCGCTTGCTTTAGCGGTTTTATGGTAGTGGAAGAAGTTTAGAAGTTTACAGACCAGTTGTCACGTTCTGACCTTTATTTCCTTTGTTTTGTATTTATTTAGTATGGTCAGGGTGTGAGTTGGGTGGCCAGTCTATGTTTGTTTTTCTAGGTTTTGGGTATTTCTATGTTTCGGCCTGGTATGGTTCTCAATCAGAGGCAGGTGTCATTAGTTGTCTCTGATTGAGAATCATACTTAGGTAGCCTGGGTTTCACTGTGTGTTTGTGGGTGATTGTTCCTGTCTCTGTGTTTGCACTAGATAGGACTGTTTAGGTTTTCGCACATTTATTGTTTTGTTAGTTATTTCATGTCTAGTTCCTTTATTAAAGAACATGAATAACCACCACGCTGCATTTTGGTCCGCTTCTCCTTCACCACAGGAAAACCCTTACACCATCCAACTACCTCATCCTCACACCAGTATTGAACCATTGTGTCTGCAGTTTTGATAGGATGTGTTAAGTTTACCTCCGCAGTCTTGGCGTCCTTCTGCAGTTTGTCAAGCTGAGTGTCGCTAGTCTGGAGGAAGCCCTTGAGAACAGAGTGGTCATGGAGACTACACTCTCTCCTGATCAGATCCATCCCTTTACCCAGCTCCCGCACGTCCAGCAGCACATTCTCCAGAGACACTAGAGAGAGAGAGAGATACGCACGCAGGCACACGAATATCAAGCCTCCTCATTTCTACTGTGCTTCACATGAACTGTCTTCTTCATACAGTCAGAAGAGGAGTCCCAGTCCTGTCTCGTGAGGTCTATAGCTGAGTACTCACCTGCAGCAGCTTTGTCCACAAAGTGTAGTTCGTTGAAGAAGTTAGCCAGCTCTGGATACTTCTCCTTGACAACCACAGCTATGTAGTGGAGCAGAGTCATCTTCCTGTCTGTAGACTTGGTGTCCAGCAGCTGTGGGAGGAGAGGAATGCATTATAGCCAAGCCTCTTTTATCACTCTTGAAACAAGTGTATAATTGTAGCCTTGTATAACTAATATGGAGATAAACGGAATGCATGACCAGAATACATATCAACCAAGGCCCTTCTCAATCTGGAGGAGTACATCTTGAAAAAAGTCTAGCCCCTTGTAACTAATATGACGATACAGTCACTAGAATGTTCTTCTTTGTTTCGTACAGTACTCACCAGATCAAGACTTTGTAGCTTGAAGCCATACACAGAGCCTCTCTTGCTGCTGTTCATGTAGTTTCCCAGGGCTAAGATGATCTATGAGCATATAAAAGAAGAATTACAATCTTAGCGCCATAAAACTGTGGCCAGGGTCATGCAAAAAAAAAAAAAAAGTTTTCCAAAATAGTTGTTGCACTAAGATCCATTGCCTAAAACTGACATAGATGATTTTAGTGCTAAGAAACTCTTGGGGAAACTCACCACTGGTTGCTAAAACTGAAACAACGCTTGTCATCCAAAGTCAAACTACTTTAATCCCCGGTGGTGGAATCCAAGAGCGAGAAGCCTTACCTCTAGCATGCGTTTTAACTTGGGTGAAGACTTGACGGACGCGGACGCTGCGATGATGGCGTTGAGCTGCGGGGTTAGCATGCCGACGTTGTCCGAGAAGTTCCCGACGAACGTAATGATATTCATCCTCTGGGTGAGCCGTTCGATCTTGGAGAAGAAGAGCATGAATCGGTCCTCGTCCGTCAGCGCGTCCAGCGGCCGCCGCTCCCGCTCGTACTGACGCATCGTCTTCCCCTCGGCCTCCGTGGGAAGAAACCGCATCAGACACTCCACGAAGTCCACCGGCAGGGCCTTCAGGTCGAAGCTATAAGGAGAAACAGATAGTAGAGGTTGCAACACTGAAAAGGTTAGAAACATCAGAAACTCCACCAAGTCCACCTGCAGGGCCTTCAGGTCAAAGCTATAAGGAGAAACAGATAGTAGAGGTTGCAACACTGAAAAGGTGAGAAACATCAGACACTCCACGAAGTCCACCGGCAGGGCCTTCAGGTCAAACCTGAGTAGGGAGACCTTGCATAAAGCATCAGAAGGGGGAAGACAGGTTAGAAACCTCAGCGCTAGAACTGGAAACGATGCAGCATAGAACCACATGGTTGGGCCCCTCGGAGTCTGGTTCCTCTCTAGGTTACTTCCTTCTAGGGAGTTTTTCCCAGGACACTGCTTGCTCTTTGAAAGCCCAGGCTGGGACACTGTAATGCACTTTGTGACAACTGAATTGTTGACGTAAAAATACATTTTGATTTGTGGAAAGCGAGGTATAGGTTACAGTACGTACCTCTGTATGGCTTTGCAGATCTCCTCGGTGCTCTTGTTGGCCTTCCTCAGGGTGATGGCCAGGTTCTTGGAGCGGTTTGCGTCCAGCAGGCTGACCTTGTTGGCAGCCTTCTGAGACACTTTGGTCTTGGGGCCACTCAGGTCCACCAAAGGACCCTGGGCCTTGGTCTTAAAAAGCTCCTCAAACTTCTCCACATCCAGCTCCTATAGACAGACACCACACACACAGTCAAACGTGATACCTCAAAACATGTACATCTTCTATGAAAAATACCTGTTTTAATTGGGAGTTTTGTTTGGTTTTGATTGCAATAAAACAGGGCTGGCTTAACTATCCGTATACAATGAGTTAGGAGGAGGGCCTTGAGGGCCTCTTTTCCTGACCACATGACATGGAACAACTTGGGCCCAAAATGAAGAGAGAAACTGTCAGATGAAGGACCCCGAAAGGGAGGTTTCCCCTGGACTGGTAGACTCACCTCTAGTACTCGTTCATCATCTATCTCGCTGAAGACCGTGCCGTTGATCTGGTTGGGTTTCAGCGCGGTCCAGTTGAAAATAGGCAGGCGGAACTTGGTCTTGATGGGCTTCTTGATCCTGATAGCTGCAGACCGACATTATTACATAGAACACCAGGACAGCCATTATATAGACAATCATGCACATTTCCATCACACAATCAGACTTGTATCTTCTCGACACATTCTATACTCCACCCTAACTTCCTTTTAAGTTCAGATGAACCGTAGTGGCACCATAGCAGATGTGCAATGCATTGTATTTGGAGGCTGGTGTTTGTTCTTACCTGATAGGCCCATATTGAGGATGAAGTTGGGTGCAGTTCCTGGTAAAGGCGGGGCCATAGGAGGTGGGGGTGGAGCATTCGCTCCTGTGGAATAGAACACAAGACACTCAAGTCAGCATCGACCACTAACACCGAAGTCTGGGCAGCTCTATTCTCATGAGCCGTAATCAAATCCCAAGCGTATGGACATCTGTGAGAGGCTAGTTAAGGCATGCTGTACCAAATCAATACGACGAATAGTAATATTTGTTTATGATTGCATACACTAGTGTTGTGCGTCCATCCAGCTGTTTCCGTGTGTGTGTGTGTGTGTGTGTGTGTGTGTGTGTGTGTGTGTGTGTGTGTGTGTGTGTGTGTGTGTGTGTGTGTGTGTGTGTGTGTGTGTGTGTGTGTGTGTGTGTGTGTGTGTGTGTGTGTGTGCGTGTGTGCGCGCACAGCCTGTCAGCACCTTGATTCACAGTGAGGGAGGAAACACCCTAGCATTTCCCTTTCCTGTCTGGACGGACGGGGCCCGGGCCCTACTCTGACCAATCACCTGGCTGGGCACAAAAGGGCAACGAGGGCAACTCTAAAATAGATCTGCCCTCATAGACCTATCTCTATCTCCCCCGTGTCCCTTTGGACTCTAGTGACTTCCTCTCTCTTACATACATGTACACCACACATAGTACCCTTTTCACACTACAGAGCCGAGCTGTACTGGCCTGGTTACACACCCACCATAGTTTGTGCTGTAAAGTATTGATTTTCAACCTATTCAGTGGGCTTTGGAATTTGGAATGGAAAAGGGTGGGAACCCCTGCTATGAAGGACAATGTGAAAACAAAGCCAACATGTTATAGTTCTAGTCGGCACAATGAAGTGAAATAGTATAACTGATCATGGTACTGTACCTAAAGCAGAGGGCAGAGGAGGAGGAGGCGGAGGAGGGGGAGGCGGGGGAGGTGGTGCTTCACTGGCCGATGGTAGACTAGTCCCTGGTCCTCCTGGTCCTCCTGGCCCTGTTACTCCTCCAGGCCCCACTGAGAATCCTCCGTTCTGCCCAAAGTCACCCAGAGGCACCCCCGGACCTCTACTCCCTCCTCCTCCACCACCGCCCCCTCCCAGGGGCTCGATGTCGATGTCCCCGTCCGGCTGTTTGCGGAGGCGGATGGTCCCCTGCTGTTCCATCTCCAGCAGGCGCTTCTCGATGTTGAAGCTCCTCTGGAAGGCAGCGTCCTTCTCCTTGATCATCCTCCTCAGGGTGTGGACCTGGGTGTTGGTCGACTCGTACGTCTCCTGTTGGGTCAGACCACCAGGGGGAGACAGAGAGAGAAACGGCTCTATGGTGACTCCGAAAAACCATACAGGATCATAATCATGCCATATCCTGCCGATCAATTTTCTATAATAGCATTCTCGCTCGAGCACAGTTAATCAAATGTTGATGTTAGTCTGCCACGGCCGTACGTATACTCAACCAGGCGTCGTGAAACACTGCTGCAAAACAACATATTAAATACAACATTAAGACGCGAAGACACAGCTACGGCTGTGCTGAATCATCAAGGGTGCATTTGATGGTGTATATGAGAAATGGGAATGGCAATTTGATTCCGTATCATAATTGTGAACCCCAGCTCGTCATACCCGTATGACGTGGAGATCCTTGTCCTTCTGCAGGAGCTGCTTCTCCAGGTCTGCCACTTTCGTGATGGTCTCATTCTCCACCTCCAGCAGCTTCTCCGTCACCTAGTGCAGGGTGGAGAGGATGAAGAGGGCGAGGAAAGAAAGAGAAGGCAGCAGGCATGGAGAGTGAAGCAGAGTGAGTGGGGAGATGGAACAACAGGGATGGAGAAAGGGATAGCGGGGAGAGGAGGTGAATTAAAGCGTTGATTCAGTAAAGTCCACCTCGGGCATCTCGCCCAGTTCCACTTTTGCTCTCTCTCTCTCTCGTGTACTATATTCGCTGCAGCGTCAGTAAGAAATGTGATACGCTTTGCAGCATGACACAGCAGGTTCAAGTGAGGCTGACATAGCCTAGTTAGCTTTCACTTTTGAAATTGGATAACATGTTGTACAAGTAGTAAAAGGAATTCTCTGGGAATGCTCGCTCTCCTCCTCCCCCGTAATTCCTGGCCCCTGAAAGCCGGGTTTGTTTTGAAATTCTCCAGATGACGGCACGTGCGCCTCCTGACCTTTCTGTGTTAGAAAGGGGTCATTGGAAGAACATGGGGGGGATGGCGTACTTCACATTACTGCCCGACTGAAATAGCAGGGGATACCCAATCCTGACCGGATAATGGCGTACCTGACTACGGTACTTCGTAGAACTCTTTTCATGTACATTCATCAGTACGGAGAAGGACAAATGTGCTATAAAAATTCTGTGTGAATAACAACTAAAGGACTCATCGTCGTGTGTGTATTTGACCTATAACCCATTTGAAAACATTCCACTCCTGCACAGTGGCTTAGCGGGTGGGTCTGGTCAGTCTTGGGGTTCTTACGTGGGACAAGTGTTCCTCCAGCTCCTCCACCTTCTCCAGAGCCACGTTCTTGGTCTCCGCGTCCTCCAGCAGGCCGCCCACATCAAACACATTGTCCAGGTAGGCCTGAATCTGGACCGACAGCTTGTCACTCTCTGTGTACTTGGATTTCTGTAGGGAGAGAAGGGGAGGTTCAGGTTCACATTTATGAAGGTACCGTAGAAGGCAACGTTTTAAGGCATCTCGGAAAAGGGGACATGACGTAAAATGGCGATTTTTAACTTCCTGCCTTCAAATGCTGCCTCAAAAGGCATGAGACGCAGCATGTATGGCTCCTTGGAGACTTCATTCAAGGAATGCTGAAGGAGATGTTTGCGACAGGTCAAATGAATACCTGGTTATTACATTGTACTCATAGCGTCCTCCTTACCTCCAGGTAGTCATCTAGGCCCAGCTTAGTGAACTCGTACTGCAGGTGAACCCTGAAGTTCATGTCTTCTACTGAGTGGACCATGATGTTGATGAACTGCATGCAGGCCACCATGAAGTCGATGTTCCCATCCTCCACGTGGAAATACTCCATCAGCTTCTCAAAGCGATGCTTCTCCTTGCACACCTGAAAAGGAATGGAAACATAATGTCAATACAGACGGGAGCATATTTTCAGAGGGGTTTGCAGTCTTAATTAAGTCCTCTTCAAATCCAAAAGAGGAGGATGTGTTTCAGTTCTGTTCACCTTTGAATCTCCTCAGTTTCCGAAATGCTTTGATGTTGCTGTGCCGTATAACATAGTTTCATGTGAGCTTAGTGACCAGTGGCGGTCGGTGCCGTTTAAGATGAGCATGGTGTTATTTCTATTACAGCGTATTGGATGACATTCATATTCCATTCACCCAGTTCAATGTAACAGAGATAGGCTTAGGCTACTACATTGTGGTCCTTCTGTAGCTCAGTTGGTAGAGCATGGCGTTTGTAACGCCAGGATAGTGGGTTCGATCCCCGGGACCACCCATACGTAGAATGTATGCACACATGACTGTAAGTCGCTTTGGATAAAAGCGTCTGCTAAATGGCATATATTATTATTATTACATGATACTCACGTTTTCCCTGTACCCATCATGAGGTTGCTACAACTTAGCCTACGACTGAAAGTTTACAACGTAGGTGCACGCCGAGAGAAATGAGAGACGGTGACACATTCAATACCGCCTTGCACATTCTGGCCTGCATCTAGCCGATCTAGGGTGTAATCGTTAGTCCAACAGTTGCAAACGAGAGTTTCTATTCGACATATTCAGGTATGTTTATCTCCGTTTCGTTCCGTTTGCTTCGGTTTAAGAAGCGTTTTTCAACAGAACCGGCGGAATGAATGCACCCCTGATCACACGCAAACATTTCACTTTCATAGCAGCCACATAAAACATAATTTAGCTTGTTGTATATATAATTCCTTCTCGCCGCTATCTACGCACTCTCTTCCTCTCACCTTTACCCTTCACTTGTGGACTTCAGTGCACAACAAATCAGCTGTCTGTGACCAGGCGAAAAAAAACTTTCCAAGCCAAACCTTCATATCATGACCGCTAACTGCTACGGCCTACTTTGTTGTAACGTCATAGTCAACTTAAACTACTAGAACTAACGTGTTAGTAAACCTGCTACAATCATGCAGTACAGTGTACAGACTGAAAGAAGTTTAGCAGTTACAGAGGCTGGCCCCGGTGACAATAAATTAAGAACATCTTGACTTCGAAGAGTTCCAGTGTTGGATAGTCATAGCCAGCTAGCTAACATAGCATCCCTCTGTTTGAGCTGGGTGTTTGAGTAGGCTAAACTAGCTAGCTGCATTTACTAGCAAAAAGAGAGTTTCAAAAAATACAACCAATCAGTTTGCCCCCCTCACCTCATACATTTCTCTCTCGCTCTCTCTCTCCATCTTCTCCTTAATTTTTAAAGAAATTAATTTGCTCAACTGTTAAATTATTGTCTTTCTCTCTCTTTGACTCAAACTACTCACCACGTTTCATACACTGCAGTGCTAGCTGGCTGTAGCTTATGATTTCAGTACTACATTCATTCTCTGATGCTTTGATTGTGTGGACAAAGTCAGTTCATACTGCAAGAGCTCTGATAGGTTGGAGGACGTCCTCTGGAAGTTGTGATAATTACTGTGTAAGTCTATGGAAGGGGGTGAGAACTATGAGACTCCTAGGTTTCGTATTGACTTCAGTGTACGCAGAGGAGGACGGAAGCTAGCTGTCCTCCGGCTACACCATGGTGCTACCCTACAGAGTACTGTTGAGGCTACTGTAGACCTTCATTGCAAAACAGTGTGTTTTAATCATTTATATGTTGACGTGAATATATTCAGTATAGTTTTATCTAAAACGGATCACTTTTTAATGTTTCAATATTTGTATTTTTATGAAATTCACTGAGGAGGACGGTCCTCCGCTTCCTCCTCTGAGGAGCCTCCACTGATCGTGACCCATGCCCAGGCTATGGGTGTAAGCAGAGGTCAACACACTCCATCTGCAATGAAAAGCCCTCCTAATTATTGGAATTCTTGGGAAGGGAACAGAGTAAAAATAAGGCAATGGGATAGAGATCTCGCCAGACTCCCACACACACACACACACACACACACACACACACACACACACACACACACACACACACACACACACACACACACACACACACACACACACACACACACACACTGGAGACAAAGAAAACAAACTGATTTCCCAACTTAAAAACATCTGATTTAAATACAGAACAAAATCCAACCCCTCATTCCATATCAGCATTCTTTAGCCTAGAGTTGTTGTTTTGTGATTTATACTTAATTGCTGCACAAATATGGCTATAAACCAGAGCTGCGTCTCAAATGGCATCCTATTCCCTATATAGTGACCAGAGGCGGTCCTGGTCAAAAGTAGTGCACTATATATGGAATAGGATGCCATTTGAGAGACAATCCACAACTGGTGGCGGAACATCTTAGCTATAACGTTGCAGTAAACACTCAGCTGTCACTATGATTGCATTTTGAAATCTCGCCACAAAGTTGTTGGTTGGTTCACACATTGTTGTGACTGGGTGGCTGATAGGAGTACTGCTCTATGGGGTTATGTGGTGCTCTGCAGATTGCGCAGAGCAATCGGCTGATTCCGGCGTTAAGACGACTGACTCTACAGGCTAGAAACTGAGAGGCTAAGCAAACCTTTGTGATCCACTCACTCCCACTGGGAAATTGATCCTTATCACGGTTGCCTCACATCTGGTGGCTTAATCAGATGAATAGCCCCAGACATAGCATGGTTCTGGGCTTTGCCTAACAGGCCTACCAGGGTTCAAATAGTATTCATTTTCTTTCAGATACTTTGAGCATTTCATTGAGCCTGCCCGAAGAGCCAGATGGGCAGGGCTTGCACTTTTGGGATTATTATGTTGGTTTTATCGTGCCCACGCAAGCGTTCCAAGTATTTGGAAGAAAGCAAAACGGTGAATTCTGCCTACAGTATGCTAATACTGAGGTTATACTAAAGTAATACGTCACCTCTTTGAAGTTGTCGAATGCAGAGAGTATGATCTCATGGCCTCCTCTCACCAGACACACCGCAGCCAGCAGCTCCAGCACCAGGGCTTTTGTCCTGTCAAGACAGAATATGGGTGTTCATGGACACAACGTCTATATAACATTGCATTACGACTCTGGTAATCCATGGCTCGACCTGTACGTGGTTCAAATCCAACTCGCTATGACGTTGTTATAACGGCATTTGATAATATACTTCGTTAAATATTAGCCGTATTATTTTCACCGGTGCAAAATGTAGTCAGCAATTAGATGACCTAAAGCACTAAATAAATGCATAGCACAGCTGAAATCCATTATTCTATACTTTGAGGTTTAACACCCACAGAGGAGCCGGAGTGAGGGGCTTGTCAACGCTTCAACTGAAAGGAGGTCATTATGAAGTGATCAGCTCCCACGCTTTAACACTGTAATCCCAAACATTCCTCTAACACACTGCATCTATAACAGGCCTTCATCCAAAATGGCAGCCTAGTCCCTATGCCATGGCTCCCTATTCCCTTCGTAGTGCACTACTTTTGACCGGGGACCTACTCAAAATGAGTGCACTAAATAGGGAGTAGGGTGTCATTTGGGATATATGGTAAACCATGCCTTTACCAGGCTCTGATGTATGGTTCTCATTCCCAACATCAGAGAGAAGCCGATGGGAGCCCCCTTAGAGAATGAGGAGTGTATCATATGAACAGGCTGATCAAATGTTCCCCTATTGTCTGACCCACACCCTGACCCACCCTTAATTCTCTCAAGCTGCAGAGGTGGCGGAGGCAGGGGCAGGGCCTGAACTTGAACTGATGATAGATACCTGCACACTGTTGTACCCTGCACCTCGAATCAAAATCAACCTAGACTTACTGGAAGTGTGTAGTAACAGCTTCTAAATAGAGCCTGAGATTAGCTTACCTTGAGTTCTTATTGTTCAGACTTAGGGCAATTTCGTTGACTGCGTGTGCGTGGGACATTACCAGGTTGAAGCCATACTGGAGAGAGAAGGTAATGGTAGAACAGGATGTGGTTAAAGAGAAGCAAAAGAGGTTTGAATGCTGCCAGTGCATAGATTCAAGCACACTGCCTAGATTCACTTTTACTGTGGCTTATACAGGAAACATCTGCAACAGAGACTCTTGACATCTTTAAAACAAAATATTTGGCTGCATTTATGCTTTACCGTTTCTGCCCTAATGCCACTAGAGAGAATAATAGGTGTTTTTGGTTGCTCTTGTGTATCGTTGGTAACATGAGGGGCTTTGATAGTGGATATCCCCAGTCAGTACCTGGTAGTTCATTATGGCTCGCAAGCACATGATGCAAACGTGCACGTCGTCCTTCTGGCTCACGAGTCTAGAGTTCTTGATGGTTTTGCTGTTAGGTGCTGTGCCATAGCTGCAACAGAGGGCAAAGGTCAACAACTACAGTGGCAAGAAAAAGTATGTGAACCCTTTGGAATTACCTGGATTACTGCATAAATTTAACCTACAAATCAGATCCGATCTTCATCTAAGTCACAGCAATAGACAAACACAGTCTGCTTAAACTAATAACACACAAATGATTGTATTTTTCTTGTCTATATTGAATGTTTAAATGATGTATTCACGGTAGGTTGGAAAAAGTATGTGAACCCCTAGGCTAATGACTAGGCTAATCAACTAACCTGGAGTCGAATCAATGAGATTTAGTTTGGAGATTTTGGTTAGAGCTGCCTTGCCCCGTTAAAAAAACACTCACAAAATGTGAGTTTGCTATTCACAAGAAGCATTGCCTGATGTGAATCATGCCTCGAACAAAAGAGATCTCAGAAGACCTAATATTAAGAATTATTGCCTTGCATAAAGCTGGAAAGGGTTTCAAAAAGTATCTCTAAAAGTCAGTCCATGGTAATATTGTCTATAAATGGAGAAATGTCAGCACTGTTGCTACTCTCCCTAGAGTGGCCGTCCTGCAAAGATGACTGAAGGAGCACAGAGCAGAATGCTCAATGAGGTTAAGAAGAATCCTAGAGTGTCAGCTAAAGACACAGAAATCTCTGGAAGATGCTAACATCTCTGTTGACGAGTCTACGATACGTTAAACGCTAAACAAGAATGGTGTTCGTGGGAGGACACCACGGAAGAAGCCACAGCTGTCCAAAAAAAACATGAACTGTGCAAAAGAGCACCTGGATGTTCCACAGCGCTACTGGCAAAATATTCTGTGGACAAATGAAACTAAAGTTGAGTTGTTTGGAAGAAAGGAACACACAACACTATGTGTGGAGAAAGGCACAGCACACCAACATCAAAACCTCATCCCAACTGTAAAGTATGGTGGAGGGAGCATCATGGTTTGGAGCTGTTTTGCTGCCTCAGGGCCTGGACAGCTTGCTATCATCGGAAAAATGAATTCCCAAGTTTATCAAGACATTTTGCAGGAGAATGTAAGGCTATATGTCCGCCAATTGAAGCTCAACAGAAGTTGGGTGATGCAACAGGACAACAACCCAAAAGACAGAAGTAAATCAACAACCGAATGCCTTCAGGAATGGCCCAGTCAGGCCTGACCTCAACCCGATTTGAGATGCTGTCGCATGACCTCGAGAGCGGTTCACACCAGACATCCCAAGAATATTGTGGAACTGAAACAGTTTTGTAAAGAGAAATGGTCCAAAATTCCTCCTCACCATTGTGCAGGTCTGATCCGCAACTACAGAAAAGGTTTGGTTGAAGTTATTGCTGCCAAAGGAGGGTCAACCTGTTATTAAATCCAAGGGTTCACATAATTTTTCCAACCTGCCCTGTGAATATTTACACAGTATGTTCAATAAAGACATGCAAAAATGATAATTGTTTGTCTGTTATTAGTTCAAGCAAACTGTGTTTGTCTATTGTTGTGACTTAGATGAAGATCAGATACAATTTTATGACCAATTGATGCAGAAATCCAGGTCATTTCAAAAGGAGTCACATACTTTTTCTCCCCATTTGTACATATTTTATTCAATGTTGACATACAACCACAACAAAAACAACTTGAGTCCACTTCATCCTTAACAGCTTTTGATTCCACTTCACTTGGCCGATCTAAATAATCAGAGCCATTGTGTGTTCATATTGTGTGCTTTTTTTGTGACATCTTGATTTATCAGAGCAAGAAATGTTGTACAGTTTCTGACATTCATGTGACTGCAGGGTTTGTGTTCCATGCGCCTAGCTTAAAGTGTGTCAAAGAGAGATCAGGCAGGGAAAGAGACCAGAGAAGGCCCATGTGGTTACAGAATGATGCATTCTGGGACGAGGTGAAGCCGTAGGTTTCTTGCATGACATCCGTTTGTCCCCAGACTGAGGTCTGCTAGTTACAGAACAGTCTCTCCTCCACATCCTCTTATCTCTCGTCTCTTTTTCATGTTTTCATGTGTCTGTGTTTCCTGCTCGTCTTACTTTTTGTCTTTTTTTTAAAAACTGAGTCATAAGTTTCTCAAGCATTTCTTTCTGTAGTAAACCAACAGACATGTATATAGGGTTGTCCGTTGACAAAAAAATATATATATATATAAATTATTTTACATTTTTATACCCCTTTTTCTCGCCAATTTTGTGGTATCCAATTGGTGGTTACAGTCTTGTCTCATCGCTGCAACTCCAGTACGGACTCAGGAGAAGCGAAGGTCAAGAGCCTTGCCTCCTCCGAAACACAACCCAACCAAGGCACAATGCCCACTTAACCCAGAAGCCAGCTGCACCAATGTGTCAGAGGAAACACCATACACCTGGCGACCATGTCAGCATGCACTGCGCTGGCAGGAGTCGCTAGTGCGCGATGGAACAAGGATATCCCTACCAGCCTAATCCGCACGACGCTGTGCGAATTGTGTGCCGCCCCATGGGTCTCCCGGTCGCGGCCGGCTGCGTCAGAGCCCGGACTCTAACCCAGAATCTCTAGTGGCACAGCTAGAAATGTGATGCAGTGCCTTGCGCCACACGGGAGGCCCTGACTAAAACTATTCTAATCTCAAAATGATTTATGTTTGTTTCGTGGTACATTTATATCTTTCTTATTCCTATCACACTCTATTTTCTCTCTCTGTGTTTTCTCTCTCTGTGTTCTCTTTCTCTCTCTGTTCTCTCTCTCTCTCTCTGTGTGTTTTCTCTCTCTGTGTTCTCTTTCTCTCTCTATGTTCTCTCTCTCTCTGTGTGTTTTCACTCTCTGTGTTTTCTCCCTCTGTGTTTTCTCTCTCTGTGTTTTCTCCCTCTCTGTGTTTTCTCTCTCTGTGTTTTCTCCCTCTCTGTGTGTTTTCTCTCTCTCTGTGTGTTTTCCCTCTCTCTGTGTTCTCTTTCTCTCTCTGTGTGTTTTCCCTCTCTCTGTGTGTTTTTTCTCTCTCTGTGTTTTCTCCCTCTGTGTTTTCTCCCTCTGTGTTTTCTCCCTCTGTGTTTTCTCCCTCTGTGTTTTCTCCCTCTGTGTTTTCTCCATCTGTGTTTTCTCTCTCTGTGTGTGAAAAGCTCACTAGACGGAGAATCACAGGGCAGGAGGCCCACCTGGAGTTAGACAGGTCAGGACAGTGGAACACATCTGGAACGAGGAAGACCATCAAACATGGAAGGAAACACACAGTGCAGGGGTCAGAAACCACCTCTCTGTCTCCGTCTCTGTCCCTGCAGATCGTTTAACCCACAAACCCCTGCAGTGAGGTCAGGAGTCTCTTCATCAATCCTCTCCAGACCCAGACCGCTCTACATCATGGCATCATCATCATCATCATCATAGCAAACAACTGGCTGACATGCTAACATATGTTTGGATTGCTACCTGACATGCTAACATGCTAACATACGTCAGGGCCAGTGGGTTAGATGAGCGAGGCACAGTTACAGCAGCGACAGCAGCAGCAACGGAGTAGCAGACGATACGTACCGGAGCACAGACTGGCGTGCCGAGCGGACCAGCGTGTTGCAGAAAGGCTGAGCGCCACTCTGGTGTAGATCCTCTATAGACCTACTCCAGGAAGTAGCCTTGTCCAGGGAGCCCTCCTCCCCATTATCCAGACCCTCAAAATTCAACCTGGGCCACGGGCAGACAGACAGGCCGACGGACGGATGGACAGACAGGTAGACAGATGGATAGACATACAGATGATGGACAGACAAGAGGTCGAGGTAGATTCGGTTAGAAATGCAGCTCGGTAAAAGGTCAAAGGTTATGTTATACAGACGAACTGCACAGTAAAAGGCTGCACAGTCAAGCTTAGTGCAACACAGTGTTGACAGGCTCAGTCATTCCCATTCAGGCCCGGTCCATAATGTGCCAGCATGGCGATATAACAGCAGTTCCCAATCAAGTCCAACCAGTCATTCAGTCTGCCAAGTCCGCAGCATATGAGGCAGACAAGCACATTCAGGCACATTCAAAGGAACACAATGCCATAAGTAATCCATCCAGTTTGCTATTGCCCCTTTTCACAGACAGTGTGACCTTAGCTCCTGTCTGTTGGGATGAACACTTCTGGGATCCGGTACCAATCTGGTTGGGTGGCGAACTACCTCTAGTCTCTTCTGAATAGATGTGCTAAGCTTAGGGTGTGTGTACTCACATGACGGCACACTGTGCAAAGGAGAGGTACTCCACCAGGATATCCAGACCTCTGTTTTCATCGTTGAGGAACTCCCGGACCCACCTGGGTGACATGGGACACAGAGAGGGGTTAGCAGGGCAGAATTTTCAAGGGATAACACCCTTATCTGCTAGTCACGGATCATCCCTAAGTAGGGCCAGGACTTCTCCCCACATGACCTGAACAGGGAAAAACTCTGGGCAGTACTCCATAGTTTTTCCTGGTGAGTTCACATGCTCTGGAAAAACTCCTGGCCCTATGTTATGATACATGGAAAAGGATAATAGCCCTAATAGAGGTACAGAAAGGCAGGAGAGAGAGAGAGACAAGGAAAGGGGTAGACTGAAACCTGAACACACAAAGCTATACACATTCCTAAGAGCTGCAAAAGCCAACATATTTTGAGTCTACATCTTGTAGACTAAAGTCTGCTCAGAATGGGGTCCCCTACACCCCCACTACACCCCTGACGGAGAGAGAAAAGACTTGGCAAGGCAGCAACGGAAAGTAAACGCGAGTGAGCAATGCTTCAGATTTCTTCTCTATTTAGATCTCTGGAGGGGGGGGGGGAGTCCAAACAAATGAATTCCCATTGCGATGAGAGAAAGAATGTGGAAGGCATATGGTATGGCTAAGAGAGAGCGTTGAGCCTGGACTCGAGTTGGAGTCCCTGACAGGGGGCTCGATTCAATCCGCCGCAGCGCGATTTCAGTTGAAAGGTCATCTCCGATTGAGCCGTTTATTGAACGCTCATCTCCGATTGGACGTTTATCGTGAATGCGGTCTCCACAAACGCGGGAACATTGCCTTTCAATTTCATTCTCGCTATAGCGCTGAACATCAGCGATACGGATTGAACAACCAAGCCCTCAGTCTTCCTTTCCCCCTTAGTCCCAAAACCCCTGCTTCCCCCTTAGTAAAATGCAGGGGAGTTGAATTGGGGTAAAGGTTCCAAAATATCCCCAATATGCTGGTTAAATCAAATCAAATGTATTTATATAGCCCTTCTTACATCAGCTGATATCTCAAAGTGCTGTACAGAAACCCAGCCTAAAACCCCAAACAGCAAGCAATGCAGGTGTAGAAGCACGTCAGGGAGGATACTGGGGGCAGGAGACTGTTTGGTAACACAAGACTCTGGATAGTCAAAGGTAAAGTGGATAGGTGGGAGAAAGGCCCTAGTGTGAGGAAGAGAGAGGTGAGCAGAGAAAGAGGGGAAATAGTGAGAAGCAGTGAGATTGGGGCGGAGGGAGAAGAAAAAGGGAGGTGGGGGAGGAGCGCCTGATCATCAGTTTCCTGTCTACCAGCCCCTCTCTCTCTCCCCCCCCTTCTTTTCCTGTCCAACCAGATGCTGTTTCAGATTGTCTTGGCAATCTGAGGAATAACACGTCGGAGAGGGCCAGGATTCGGACACAATAAACAGGGCTCTGTTCCACTGAATTTACCAACCAAACCAAAGCCTCAAAGTCTCAAAATAGCCTCGGTCTTTTCCTGCCCGTGTGTCTTTCTGGAAAGACATTAGAACACAGACTATTATAGGAGTTATTATTGGAGGTATGCCCTGAATTACAATGAAAAATCACAAAGAACTGTTTTGAATGCGAGAGTATATTTGAGTTTGATTTAAAGGACGGGGGACATCTCTGACGCACTTCCGTCAGAGGTTACAGTAAGTATCTGTGTGACATCAATGAGACATTTGAGGATGATAGTGAGGAAGGAAGGGCTGAATAGAGGGTTTGACCAAATGTTGTGTGTGTGTGTGTGTGTGTGTGTGTGTGTGTGTGTGTGTGTGTGTGTGTGTGTGTGTGTGTGTGTGTGTGTGTGTGTGTGTGTGTGTGTGTGTGTGTGTGTGTGTGTGTGTGTGTGTGTGTGTGTGTGTGTGTGTGTGTGTGTGTGTGTGTGTGTGTGCATATTTGTTTGTTTGTTTTCCCAGGGTTCATCGTTGGTAGGCCATGCTTACTGTCCCTCTGGCGTACACAACTAAGCTTCCTGCTCACTGCTATGTTACGGGGGGAGTGGACCATTCCTTTCCTAGCGTTACAATACAATGACTACCATCTGTGCATTGTGAAGAGGAAGACTCCACTATGAAGTAAAGCCGGCTGGGGAGGGTGGCAGGACAGAACAATAGGGAATGATCTGGGCATCAGGAAAACAAGCTGTTGGTCCCTAGGACAGGAAGCGAAAGAGGAAGAGCACAGAAAGGCTCTTTCTCTCTTAAAGGGGAGAAAAATAGGGTCATTCTTAAAGGGGCGATAATGGAATTGGTTGTTGTCGGGGGAAAATAACAAGGGAGTTGATTTCCCACCGGCCTTTCACTTCCATAGTAGCCATTATTCTTGTAGCTGTGTCCCGCTCCAGGGGAAACGTTACAGTGTGGTATTCGTAGAAGACATCAATTCCTGCAAACGCCATGTGAGAAGGGACAGTAATATTGGGGATTTCCAGTACTCTGACTCTCATTGGTTGACATAAGAGAAGAGAGGGGAGGGATGAGAATAGATCATCACCCTATGTGATTGGTCCGCAGCGAGATCTCCAGTTCCCTCAGAACTTTAGTGGATTCCTGGACCCGCCTTCGGAACTTCTTGCGCGTGACTCCTGGGTCTAAGTAGCCCCGGAGCTTGGAGATGTAGGTGTGAGGAGGATTCTTCACTTGAAACCGTTCCTAATATAACACACGGGGGGAAGAGGGTGGACAGAGTGAGCAGTGTAACATAACAGGGTTCCAACCGTTACAGAGAAAAGACTAAACCTACACTGCAACAATATGGTTTTTTTCAGATCAAATCTATCAACATTGCTTCACAGCTTTTGGTGTTCGAACAGACTAGATGTGCGGGTTTGTAAAGGTGTAGCTGTGGGATTGTTTGCTTGCAGTAGCCTACATGTGTCGTCGTATTTCAAGGAGTTTACCTGGTCGCAGATGAGGTCCCATTTCTTGTCATTGTCATACTGTCTGAGGAGCCTGGCTTTGTCGGGAGGAAGGTTCATGGAATTCTGAAACACAAGACAGACAAGATCTCATCAGACACACCCCAGTGCAAATATGAGAGCACACATATTTGTTGAGTAATTCATTAATCATTTCATCATAATTGATCATTTCATGGCAGTTTCAGGGCTGACGATCATGCGTCAAGTATGTTGTGTTTTTAGAGGCCAATTTGGTATTTTTATGGGGCCTATGACTTCACTTCCTGTCTTGACTTGTAGCATCCTGTTGCATGAGCTCATCCAAAACCCTCCTCTGCACCCCAAATGGCACCCTTTTCCCTATTTAGTGCACTACTTTTGACAGAGCCCCAAAAGTAGTGCACTAAATAGGGAATTGGGTTCCATTTGGGAAGCACCCGTTCTCTGCGGTTGGTAATAAGCGTCTGAATCTTTCAGTAGTGACTACACTGCACTTTTTAACCACCGGCTAGCTAGTAGCTACAGCCTCTCTCTAAAACAGAAAGGAAATGGCTATTATTACTTGCTACTTACTATCTTATTGCTATCACTTATCCAGCCATAAAAACACTTAACACCACACAACATGAGAGAGGAGAACAGCCCACAGGCAACGGCCAAATGTTTTACTGCTGAGGCTCAAATTAAGACATTTAGCATGATTGTGCTAATTTGTCGTTTGACAACTATCCCATTTTATGTCTCTCCTCCACCGTCATGAGCGTTAACACCATACAGTATAACACAGACGAGTGTGTGTGTTCGTTCCATGACATGGGCCTCTGCCTCGGGGTAAAGACTTCCTACCATGAGTCATGAGACCATAAACAGAGGTCAGTGGTCAACTCTGAAATCTCTTCACGACACCAGGAAGTTCAACAATACGAGGCTGTTAGTTACAGCTAGCTCCTCTCCTCGCCACCCGGTCCTCTCCTCGCCACCCGGTCATGTGTAACTGATCGCCTCAGCATTTCTCTTTGAAGAGACCATGAAGGTTTTGCTCTGTTTTCACAGTCCTGCTCAGACTCAGGGCCCCTCATTTTACATCCCACGTAGACGGAGCCCCACAGCCAAACCACACATATGCACACGCACACACACACCAATACAGACACACACACCACAAACTGCCTGTCAGCTTGACCTGTGACCCTCAGCTACAACTTACCCCTGCCCTCACCTCCTAGCACACAGGCTCTTTCTCAATTCATCTTTCCTCGTTCATCTTTCCTTACTCCTCTCCGCCTCCTTTAAAGAAAGTCTGAGGTGAGAGATCTCCAACGTGGTTGAGAAGGAGGCTAGGAGATGGGATGTGAGGAATTTCAGAAAGGCTCATTGAGAAAGAGCTACACGAACTGAGCGTGAAGAGATCCCCACCCGGACCCCTCATGATCCTCTGAACGATTCAACCATTAGCAGCTTTTAGCTGTGAATGTGTACAAGATGAAAAGTGCAACCAATAAACCAATATACCACCAATAAACCACAGCATGTGGTGAGGCATCATGCCCCCATGGACTTTCCTATGCTATTCCTATCGCTACAATGATTCACACCAGTGGAATATCACATATAAAGTGTATTTTTATTTATTTTCCACAATGCAGTGGGGTGATTGGATCTTTCCATCAGCAGCACGAGTGCAGCATGAATCATGTTGGACTGGCTGTCTGAGAGGCTGGATGAGGACTGTGGCACATTGCTTCTTTTCTGTGCAGTATTGCTGGAGTAGCCTGGAAATCCTGACTGAGCGTGAAATGGAGCCGCGTACAGACTGGATTTCCAGGCTACTGCCGAGGGTGCCGTTGACTCCTGACTCCGATGTCTGCTGGGAGTCAGACTTCGATAAGACGCTGCTCCTAAAACACACAATCTGAAGCTGAAAAATCACATAGCGACTCAACTTTACTCTACATTTGCCGGCTTTGTTTAAAACCACACTGACAGAAACCGCAACTATAATCACTGATCCTTTGAACGTCTACAGAGTACTCGTTAAACTTTCTGAAAATAAATGACAAATAACAGAATGCAAAGCTGCCTGCCTGAGGGGGGAAAAAAATATTTCTTGAAAGCCTCTAAAAAATTAACAATTATTTGACTCACAAAAAAAACGTCTCTGTGGAGAACTACTGTAGGGTTCTCGGACCTGAAGGACTGAAGAGGAGTGATCAAGTGAGAATCTGTTACATTAGGCTTCTTTGACAAAATATTGCCTTCCAAATGGCACCCTATTCCCTATTTAGTGCACTACCCATTGGCGCTGGTCAAAAGTAGTCAACTAGATAGGACCAAAACCCACACAGCTCCGAAAAAAACCATGAGCATTCCAGATGTCCAGAATTACACAAGGAATGTGTCCTGTTAATAACGGTACAAATTTGCTCTAAATTCTCTCACTCCCTCTTTCCTTTCCTTCTTTTCTCGCTTGGGGGGAGAATGTTACCTACCACAGTCTCTCCACAGTCTCTCTCGCTCTCTTTATTTCTCCTCTCTCTCTCTTGCTCTCTTTATTTCTCCTCTCTCTCTCTTGCTCTCTTTATTTCTCCTCTCTCTCTCTTGCTCTCTTTATTTCTCCTCTCTCTCTCTTGCTCTCTTTATTTCTCCTCTCTCTCTCTTGCTCTCTTTATTTGCTCTCTTTATTTCTCTCTCTCTCTTGCTCTCTTTATTTCTCCTCTCTCTCTCTTGCTCTCTTTATTTCTCCTCTCTCTCTCTTGCTCTCTTTATTTCTCCTCTCTCTCTCTTGCTCTCTTTATTTCTCCTCTCTCTCTCTTGCTCTCTTTATTTCTCTCTCTCTCTCTTGCTCTCTTTATTTCTCCTCTCTCTCTCGCTCTCTTTATTTCTCCTCTCTCTCTCTTGCTCTCTTTATTTCTCCTCTCTCTCTCTTGCTCTCTTTATTTCTCCTCTCTCTCTCTTGCTCTCTTTATTTCTCCTCTCTCTCTCTCGCTCTCTTTATTTCTCCTCTCTCTCTCTTGCTCTCTTTATTTCTCCTCTCTCTCTCGCTCTCTTTATTTCTCTCTCTCTCTCTTGCTCTCTTTATTTCTCCTCTCTCTCTCTTGCTCTCTTTATTTCTCCTCTCTCTCTCTTGCTCTCTTTATTTCTCCTCTCTCTCTCTTGCTCTCTTTATTTCTCCTCTCTCTCTCTTGCTCTCTTTATTTCTCCTCTCTCTCTCTTGCTCTCTTTATTTCTCCTCTCTCTCTCTTGCTCTCTTTATTTCTCCTCTCTCTCTCGCTCTCTTTATTTCTCCTCTCTCTCTCTTGCTCTCTTTATTTCTCCTCTCTCTCTCTTGCTCTCTTTATTTCTCCTCTCTCTCTCTTGCTCTCTTTATTTCTCTCTCTCTCTCTTGCTCTCTTTATTTCTCCTCTCTCTCTCTTGCTCTCTTTATTTCTCTCTCTCTCTCTTGCTCTCTTTATTTCTCCTCTCTCTCTCTTGCTCTCTTTATTTCTCCTCTCTCTCTCTCTCCTCTCCTCTCCCACGGCTGTCGCCGTGTGAGCTCCATCTCATTCATTCCAAATGTCAGAAACAGGATGAGACAACTGACCACAAAGTTTGATATCCAACAATACTTTCAAACTTGAGATATTTCAGAATCTCAGACAGTAACAAATACAGCTGATGACACTTGTGGTTTACCACCAGTTCAGTACAGTAACGTTGTATACGGCGTCTGTCAGCTTCTTGGGGGGGAAAGACACAGTAGGACTGAGTGGTCTAAACAGTATTTATGGGCTTCATTGGCGGATCCAGACAGACACTCTGTCAACGTAAATAGTCTGTATTTCTTCATTGTTAATCCTGTAAGGACGAGAGAACTATGAATGTTTGCTGAGTGGGTGTCACTAGCACAGTTCCCAGTACAGTTCATCATGTGAAATAAGTCCGGCTCCAATGCAAACAACCCAGTGATAATGAAACTACATGCGACGACGATAAGATCGAACAAACAACCACCCATCCGATCCAGGATCTGCCACAGCCAAGCGTAGTCCCAGGTCTGTTTATGCTGTCTTGCCAACTCCAGATCTGGGATCAGGCTAGCGTCAGCCCAGAACCTATTCCTCACGCTCAGCCTCAACTAGCCGTGCAGATTAAGGAAGAACCGCCGGGCACAATACAGGCACAGAGCAGGGTTCACTACTCTCCTAATTGAATTGTGTAGTACACACAGCCTACTCTGCACTAGCCCTAAAAACAGAGAGCAAGAGAGAGAGACACACAGAGAGAGACACAGAGAAAGAGACACAGAGAGAACACAGAGAGAGACACAGAGAGAGACACAGAGAGTGAGACAGAGAGTGAGACAGAGAGAGAGACAGAGAGAGAGACAGAGACAGAGACAGAGAGAGACAGACAGAGAGAGCGAGACAGACACAGAGAGACACAGAGAGAGAGAAACAGAGAGACAGACACAGAGAGACAGACACAGAAAGACACAGAGAGAGACAGACACAGAGAGCTTCCTGTATTGTAGTTATTAGTTTAAATCCTAAAGAGCAAAATGTGTTCCCTGAATAACAACATGAAAATCTCTGTCAGCTTTCTGGTAAAGAACATTGTAGAATATTTAAAGCAAGGGGCTGGGGCATAACGTTTGTTCATTGTGTCATATTAATGTGTTTTTATTATCCAAATATGAACCTTTTTACAAAGAAATAAAGACGATATTAGGCTACTTATCTACTCGTTGTTCCTGTTCCTGAAGGCGGCGCCTTCAGTTTTCTCTAACATGAAAACCCACCAAACAGCTCAATGTTTTTTATTTATTTATTTTTATTTCACCTTTATTTAACCAGGTAGGCTAGTTGAGAACAAGTTCTCATTTGCAATTGCAACCTGGCCAAGATAAAGCATAGCAATTCGACACCCAACAACACAGAGTTACACATGGAATAAACTAAACATAGTCAATAATACAGCAGAACAAAAGAAAACAAAAAGTCTATATACAGTGAGTGCAAATGAGGTAAGATAAGGGAGTTAAGGCAATAAATAGGCCATGGTGGTGAAGTAATTACAATATAGCAATTAAACACTGGATTGGTAGATGCGCAGAAGCTGAATGTGCAAGTAGAGATACTGGGGTGCAAAGGAGCAAGATAAATAAATGAGCTACTCTGACAGCTGGTGCTTAAAGCTAGTGAGGGAGACATGAGTCTCCAGCTTCAGATATTTTTGCAGTTCGTTCCAGTCATTGGCAGCAGAGAACTGGAAGGAAAGATGACCAAAGGAGGAATTGGCTTTGGGGCTGACCAGTGAGATATACAGTGCGTTGCGAAAGTATTCGGCCCCCTTGAACTTTGCGACCTTTTGCCACATTTCAGGCTTCAAACATATAGATATAAAACGTTTTTTTTTGAAGGCTCAACAACAAGTGGGACACAATCATGAAGTGGAACGACATTTATTGGATATTTCAAACTTTTTTAACAAATCAAAAACTGAAATATTGGGCGTGCAAAATTATTCAGCCCCTTCACTTTAAGTGCAGCAAACTCTCTCCAGAAGTTCAGTGAGGATCTCTGAATGATCCAATGTTGACCTAAATGACTAATGATGATAAATACAATCCACCTGTGTGTAATCAAGTCTCTGTATAAATGCACCTGCACTGTGATAGTCTCAGAGGTCCGTTAAAAGCGCAGAGAGCATCATAAAGAACAAGGAACACACCAGGCAGGTCCGAGATACTGTTGTGAAGAAGTTTAAAGCCGGATTTGGATACAAAAAGATTTCCCAAGCTTTAAACATCCCAAGGAGCACTGTGCAAGCGATAATATTAAAATGGAAGGAGTATCAGACCACTGCAAATCTACCAAGACCTGGCCGTCCCTCTAAACTTTCAGCTCATACAAGGAGAAGACTGATCAGAGATGCAGCCAAGAGGCCCATGATCACTCTGGATGAACTGCAGAGATCTACAGCTGAGGTGGGAGACTCTGTCCATAGGACAACAATCAGTCGTATATTGCACAAATCTGGTCTTTATGGAAGAGTGGCAAGAAGAAAGCCATTTCTTAAAGATATCCATAAAAAGTGTTGTTTAAAGTTTGCCACAAGCCACATGGGAGACACACCAAACATGTGGAAGAAGGTGCTCTGGTCAGATGAAACCAAAATTGAACTTTTTGGCAACAATACAAAACGTTATGTTTGGCGTAAAAGCAACACAGCTCATCACCCTGAACACACCATCCCCACTGTCAAACATGGTGGTGGCAGCATCATGGTTTGGGCCTGCTTTTCTTCAGCAGGGACAGGGAATATGGTTAAAATTGATGGGAAGATGGATGGAGCCAAATACAGGACCATTCTGGAAGAAAACCTGATGGAGTCTGCAAAAGACCTGAGACTGGGACGGAGATTTGTCTTCCAACAAGACAATGATCCAAAACATAAAGCAAAATCTACAATGGAATGGTTCAAAAATAAACATATCCAGGTGTTAGAATGGCCAAGTCAAAGTCCAGACCTGAATCCAATCGAGAATCTGTGGAAAGAACTGAAAACTGCTGTTCACAAATGCTCTCCATCCAACCTCACTGAGCTCAAGCTGTTTTGCAAGGAGGAATGGGAAAACATTTCAGTCTCTCGATGTGCAAAACTGATAGAGACATACCCCAGGCAACTTACAGCTGTAATCACAGCAAAAGGTGGCGCTACAAAGTATTAACTTAAGGGGGCTGAATAATTTTGCACGCCCAATTATTCAGTTTTTGATTTGTTAAAAATGTTTGAAATATCCAATAAATGTCGTTCCACTTCATGATTGTGTCCCACTTGTTGTTGATTCTTCACAAAAAAAATACAGTTTTATATCTTTATGTTTGAAGCCTGAAATGTGGCAAAAGGTCGCAAAGTTCAAGGGGGGTGAATACTTTCGCAAGGCACTGTACCTGCTGGAGTGCATGCTACCAGTGGGTGCTGCTATGGTGACCAGTGAACTGAGATAAGGGGTTGCAACAATTTCGGCAGATCATTTTAGAAAGAGGGGGTCCAGATTGTCTAGCCCGGCTGATTTGTAGGGGTCCAGATTTTGCAGCTCTTTCAGAACATCAGCTATCTGGATTTGGGTAAAGGAGAAATGGTGGGGGATTTGGCGGGTTGCTGTGAAGGGTGCCGGGCAGTTGACCGGGGTGGGGGTAGCCAGGTGGAAAGCATGGCCAGCCGTAGAGAAATGCTTATTGAAATTCTCAATTATAGTGGATTTATCGGTGGTGACAGTGTTTCCTAGCCTCAGAGCAGTGGGCAGCTGGGAGGAGGTGTTCTTATTCTCCATGGACTTTCCTAACCCCCTGTGTATATTTGTTCCTAACTTCCCTGAAAAGTTGCATGTCATGGGGGGCAACCTGATGTTCAGGTTTATGTCCAGGTTTGTTTCTCCCCTAACGGTTAAAGCCCGAGTAGAACACACACAGCTGTGTGTATGTGTGTACTGTACATACAGGTACATGTATATGGGTGTGTGCAGCTGTATAATTAAGCAATAAGGCCCGAGGGGGTGTGGTATATTGCCAATATACGAATGCTAACAGCTGTTCTCATGCACGACGCAACGTGGAGTGCCTGGATGCAGCCCTTAGCCATGATACATTAGCCAAATTCCACAAACCCCAGACGTGCCTTATAGACTGGTTACCAATATAATTAGAACAGTAAAACAGTATGTTTTTGTCAGACCCGTACGATACTGTCTAATATACCACAGCTTTCATCCAATCAGCATTTAGGGCTCGAACCACCAAGTTTCTAACGTTGCTTTAAAAGCATGACAGACCAGAGGAAGACTAGGAGTGTCTCTACTGTTTCTCCAGGCCACCTGACTGCAACACACACACACACACACACACACACACACACACACACACACACACACACACACACACACACACACACACACACACACACACACACACACACACACACACACACACACACACACACACACACACACACACACACACACACACACTGACACAGAATGGTTGCCTCGAGCTAGATTTGGGTAATTGGAGCAACATAACCCAATTTAGCTAACTTCATTTGACTTTCTACATCCTGTGTTTACAAGAAGAAGCTAAGAAAAGTATCACAGCACAATAATACTATTCCAACAGAGTTAGCACCTCTCCGGATAGTTTTGGAATGAGGAAAAATACAGTGACGCAGGAAGAAAAGTGTGGCGCTTTCGTCGTAGTCTCACGCTGCCCACTAGCAAACCCAGCAAAGCTCTGTCTTGTTTGACCTGAGATTGATCGGCCTGACAAAGGAGTGAATACACAGCTTTGTGTTGATTTTGTGAAGTCAATGCCATTCCCATCCTTTGACATTTGAGCTATTGTCCCCCCCCCCCCCCCCCCAATAGCATATTGCAGGACAATAGCCAGTGTGCAGGACCAATATGTTTCCCCGTTGATCAAACAAGGCACACACAGGGCCTGAGCCTGGTAACAACACAAAAAATGTACAAATATACACATCCAACCCTTAATCTCATTGCCTGGTGACCATAGGAGGTGGCAGGCTAGCAAAACAGATCTGGGAACAGGCATTTATTCTCATAAAGTCTATGGCCAACCTAATCAGTTATACCAATTGTATTATGACCAGGAGTGAGTGAGTGAGTGAGTGAGTGAGTGAGTGAGTGAGTGAGTGAGTGAGTGAGTGAGTGAGTGAGTGAGTGAGTGAGTGAGTGAGTGAGTGAGTGAGTGGGTGAGTGAGTGGGTGAGTGAGTGAGTGAGTGAGTGGGTGAGTGGGTGAGTGAGTGGGTGAGTGGGTGAGTGGGTGAGTGAGTGAGTGAGTGAGTGAGTGAGTGAGTGAGTGAGTGAGTGAGTGAGAGAGAGAGAATGAACAGTTCCGGCTCAGCACCACAGAGACTCAGCTCGGACGTCATAATCAACAGGGAACTCATGTGCCCTATTACTCCAGCCAGTTCTCTTGCTGAGTCTGCCTCAGTGATTACCACTTATCCTCTAGTTCAGTTCAGGACCTGCAAAGCAGCCAGACTAGTAGCCCTGTCTGAGCCAGAGCAGCCCGCAGGACAGGATGTCTATCGTAGGGCCTTAAAGCAGCCAGACGCTCCCAAATAAACGACTGAGAAAAACACGACGGACCAACAGGACGTTTCTCAAGCTACTTTCCCACAGATTCATCACCTACAGAGATAACAAAGGACAGATATACTGCACTGAACCAAATGAGACCATTACTCATAGGCTACATCCCAAATGGCGCCCTATCCCCTACAGCAGGGTTTCCCAAACTCGGTTTGATTGTGTTGCTGGTTGGTGTCCAGATATCAGACATCAGTTTATTTCACCAACATCTCTGTAGTACACTGCTCAAAAAATAAAGGGAACACTTCAACAACACAATGTAACTCCAAGTCAATCACACTTCTGTGAAATCAAACTGTCCACTTAGGAAGCAACACTGATTGACAATAAATTACACATACTGTTGTGCAAATGGAATAGACAACAGGTGGAAATTATAGGCATTTAGCAAGACACCCCCAATAAAAGGAGTGGTTCTGCAGGTGGTGACCACAGACCACTTCCCAGTTCCTATGCTTCCTGGCTGATGTTTTGGTCACTTTTGAATGCTGGCGGTGCTTTCACTCTAGTGGTAGCATGAGACAGAGTCTACAACCCACACAAGTGGCTCAGGTAGTGCAGCTCATCCAGGATGGCACAACAATGCGAGATGTGGCAAGAATGTTTGCTGTGTCTGTCAGCGTAGTGTCCAGAGCATGGTGGCACTACCAGGAGACAGGCCAATACATCAGGAGACGTGGAGGAGGCCGTAGGAGGGCAACAACCCAGAAGCAGGACCGCTACCTCCGCCTTTGTGCAAGGAGGAGCAGGAGGAGCACTGCCAGAGCCCTGCAAAATGACCTCCAGCAGGCCTCAAATGTGCATGTGTCTGCTCAAACGGTCAGAAACAGACTCCATGCGGGTGGTATGAGGGCCCGACGTCCACAGCACCGTGCAGGACGTTTGGTATTTGCCAGAGAACACCAAGACTGGCAAATTTGCCACTGGCGCACTGTGCTCTTCACAGATGAAAGCATTTACATTTACATTTAAGTCATTTAGCAGACGCTCTTATCCAGAGCGACTTACAAATTGGTGCATTCACCTTATGACATCCAGTGGAACAGCCACTTTACAATAGTGCATCTAAATCTTTTAAGGGGGGGTGAGAAGGATTACTTTATCCTATCCTAGGTATTCCTTAAAGAGGTGGGGTTTCAGGTGTCTCCGGAAGGTGGTGATTGACTCCGCTGTCCTGGCGTCGTGAGGGAGTTTGTTCCACCATTGGGGAGCCAGAGCAGCGAACAGTTTTGACTGGGCTGAGCGGGAACTGTACTTCCTCAGTGGTAGGGAGGCGAGCAGGCCAGAGGTGGATGAACGCAGTGCCCTTATTTGGGTGTAGGGCCTGATCAGAGCCTGGAGGTACTGAGGTGCAGTTCCCCTCACAGCTCCGTAGGCAAGCACCATGGTCTTGTAGCGGATGCGAGCTTCAACTGGAAGCCAGTGGAGAGAGCGGAGGAGCGGGGTGACGTGAGAGAACTTGGGAAGGTTGAACACTAGACGGGCTGCGGCGTTCTGGATGAGTTGTAGGGGTTTAATGGCACAGGCAGGGAGCCCAGCCAACAGCGAGTTGCAGTAATCCAGACGGGAGATGACAAGTGCCTGGATTAGGACCTCCGCCGCTTCCTGTGTGAGGCAGGGTCGTACTCTGCGGATGTTGTAGAGCATGAACCTACAGGAACGGGCCACCGCCTTGATGTTAGTTGAGAACGACAGGGTGTTGTCCAGGATCACGCCAAGGTTCTTAGCGCTCTGGGAGGAGGACACAATGGAGTTGTCAACCGTGATGGCGAGATCATGGAACGGGCAGTCCTTCCCCGGGAGGAAGAGCAGCTCCGTCTTGCCGAAGTTCAGCTTGAGGTGGTGATCCGTCATCCACACTGATATGTCTGCCAGACATGCAGAGATGCGATTCGCCACCTGGTCAAAGCAGGTTCACACTGAGCACGTGACAGACGTGACAGTCTGGCGACGCCGTGGAGAACGTTCTGCTGCCTGCAACATCCTCCAGCATGACCGGTTTGGCGGTGGGTCAGTCATGGTGTGGGGTGGCATTTTTTGGGGGGGCCGCACAGCCCTCCATGTGCTCGCCAGAGGTAGCCTGACTGCCATTAGGTACCGAGATGAGATCCTCAGACCCCTTGTGAGACCATATGCTGGTGTGGTTGGCCCTGGGCTCCTCCTAATGCAAGACAATGCTGGACCTCATGTGGCTGGAGTGTGTCAGCAGTTCCTGCAAGAGGAAGGCATTGATGCTATGGACTGGCCCGCCCGTTCCCCAGACCTGAATCCAATTGAGCACATCTGAGACATCATGTCTCGCTCCATCCACCAACGCCACGTTGCACCACAGACTGTCCAGGAGTTGGTGGATGCTTTAGTCCAGGTCTGGGAGGAGATCCCGCAGGAGACCATCCATCACTTCATCAGGAGCATGCCCAGGCGTTGTAGGGAGGTCATATAGGCACGTGGAGGCCACACACACTACTGAGCCTCATTTTGACTTATTTTAAGGACATTACATCAAAGTTGGATCAGCCTGTAGTGTGGTTTTCCACTTTAATTTTGAGTGTGACTCCAAATCCAGACCTCCATGGCTTGATAAATTTGATTTCCATTGATAATTTTTGTGTGATTTTGTTCAGCACATTCAACTATGTAAAGAAAAAAGTATTTAATAAGAATATTTCATTCATTCATTCAGATCTAGGATGTGTTATTTTAGTTTTCTCTTTATTTTTGAGCAGTGTATATTCTCAAACACAAACATGCCCAAAAAAGAGCTCCATGTTTGAGCTAAATCCATGTAAATCTGGGAGTTTTACTGAACGCTCTCATTAAGTACTGACTAAGCAGACATATATACAGTATATATACAGTTGAAGTCGGAAGTTTACATACACTTAGGTTGGAGTCATTAAAACTTGTATTTCAACCACTCCACAAATTACTTGTTAACAAACTATAGTTTTGTCAAGTGGGTTAGGACATCTACTTTGTGCATGACACAAGTAATGTTTCCAACAATTCTTTACAGACAGATTATTTCACTTATATCTCACGGTAACACAATTCCAGTGAGTCAGACGTTTACATACACTAAGTTGACTGTGCTTTTAAACATCTTGGAAAATTCCAGAAAATTATGTCATGGCATTAGAAGCTTCTGATAGACTAATTGACATAATTTGAATCAATTGTGTACCTGTGGATGTATTTCAAGGCCTACCTTCAAACTCAGTGTCTCTTTGCTTGACATCATGGGAAACTACAAATAAGTCAGGCAAGACCTCAGAAAAAAATTGTAGCCCTCCACAAGTCTGGTTCATCCTTGGGAGCAATTTACAGACACCTGAAGGTACCACGTTCATCTGTACAAACAATAGTACCAAGTAGAGGTCGACCGATTATGATTTTTCAACGCCGATACCGATTATTGGAGGACCAAAAAAGCCTATACCGATTTATCGGCCGATTTTTATTTCATTTAATTGTAATAATAATAATAATGACAATTACAACAATACTGAATGAACACTTATTTTAACTTAGTATAATACATCAATAAAATCAATTTAGCCTCAAGTAAATAATGAAACATGTTCAATTTGGTTTAAATAATGCAAAAACAAAGTGTTGGAGAAGAAAGTAAAAGTGTAATATGTGCTATGTAAGAAAGCTAACGTTTCAGTTCCTTGCTCAGAACATGAGAACATATGAAAGCTGGTGGTTCCTTTTAAAATGAGTTTTCAATATTCCGGGGAGGGGTTTGAGTTTGTAGTTATTCTAGGACTATTTCCCTCTATACCATTTGTATTTCATTAACCTTTGACTATTGGATGTTCTTATAAGCACTTTAGTATTGCCAGTGTAACAGTATAGCTTCCATCCCTCTCCTCGCTCCTCCCTGGGCTCGAACCAGCAACACAACGACAACAGCCACCATCGAAGCAGCGTTACCCATGCAGAGCAAGGGGAACAACTACTAGATGGCTCAGAGCGTGTGACGTTTGAAACGCGATTAGCGAGCGCTAACTAGCTAGCCATTTCACTTCGGGTACACCAACCTCATCTCGGGAGTTGATAGGCTTGAAGTCATAAACAGCGCAATGCTTGACGCACAACGAAGAGCTGCTGGCGAAACACACGAAAGTGCTGTTTGAATGAATGTTTACGCGCCTGCTTCTGCCTACCACCGCTCAGTCAGATACTTAGATACTTGTATGCTCAGTCAGATTATATGCAACGCAGGACACGCTAGATAATATCTAGTAATATCATGAACCATGTGTAGTTAACTAGTTATTATGATTGATTGTTTTTTATAAGATAAGTTTAATGCTTGCTAGCAACTTACCTTGGCTTACTGCATTCGCGTAACAGGCAGTCTCCTTGTGGAGTGCAACGAGAGAGAGGCAGGTCGTTATTGTGTTGGACTAGTTGCAAGATTGCAAGATTGGCATCCCCCGAGTTGACAAGGTGAAAAACTGTCATTCTGCCTATGAACAAGGCAGTTAACCCACCGTTCCTAGGCCGTCTGAAAATAAGAATGTGTTCTTAACTGACTTGACTAGTTAAATAGGTATAAAGGTATACAAAAATATATACAGTGGGGCCAAAAAGTATTTAGTCAGCCACCAATTGTTCAAATTCTCCCACTTAAAAATATGAGAGAGGCCTGTAATTTTCATCATAGGTACACTTCAAATATGACAGACAAAATGAGAAAAATAAATCCAGAAAATCACATTGTAGGATTTTTTATGAATGTATTTGCAAATTATGGTGGAAAACAAGTATTTGGTCACCTACAAACAAGCAAGATTTCTGGCTCTCACAGACCTGTAACTTCTTCTTTAAGAGGCTCTTCTGTCCTCCACTCGTTACCTGTATTAATGGCACCTGTTTGAACTTGTTATCAGTATAAAAGACACCTGTCCACAACCTCAAACAGTCACACTCCAAACTCCACTATGGCCAAGACCAAAGAGCTGTCAAAGGACAGAACTGAAAAAGTGTGTGCGAGCAAGGAGGCCTACAAACCTGACTCCATTACACCAGCTCTGTCAGGAGGAATTAGTCAAAATTCACCCACCTTATTGTGGGAAGCTTGTGGAAGGCAACCCGAAAAGTTTGACCCAAGTTAAACAATTTAAAGGCAATGCTACCAAATACTAATTGACTATTTGTTAACTTCGGACCCACTGGGAATGTGATGAAAGAAATGAAAGCTGAAATAAATTATTCTCTCTACTATTATTCTGACATTTCACTTCCTTAAAATAAAGTGGTGATCCTAACTGACCTAGGATTACATGTCAGGAATTGTGAAAAACTGAGTTTAAATGTATTTGCCTAAGGTGTATGTAAACTTCGACTTCAACTGTATATATAGTGGGTGGCATCGTCTCTCTGTTTTAGATCCATAGGCTGGCCAACGTGATGAATCTTCAAAATTTAGATAATCTAGATTCTAGAGTGAAAACTGGATCCCAGTCCCACAGCCAAACTGATTAAATCCAGTTGAGTTGAGTCAAGATTTTCTAAGATTGCTGAGAACTGCAATGTAGTTTGAACACTAGACCAGGGTTTCTCAAACTCGGTCCTGGGGTCCCTCCTGGGTGCATGTTTTGTTTTTTTGCTCTAACACTACAAAGCTGATTGATAACAACCAACTCATCAAGTTTTGATTATTTCAATCCACTGTGTAGTACCACGGCAAAACCCAAAACGTGCGCCCAGGGGGGGCCCCAGGACCGAGTCTGGAAATCTTAGATAACTCATGAAATCTGTCATTCATTTAGAGGTTTAAGTCACGCAATTTAACATCTAGGTCAGGTGTTTGGTACAATATCTCTGCCCAGACGTTGCAGATGCATACCAGATCTTACAAAGTAAAAAATAATTATTTTAAGACCACTCCAGGCCACAATTGACCGTCTAAAACCAGATCGAAAGTATGTAGAAATGACAATGGACCTATACATTTAAAACTACAGTAATTGCCTTATTCTGGATTGCAAATAGATTTTGTCAAACAAATCGGTAACAACAAATATGTTGAATTCCCGATGTGCCCCTCGATGGGAGAACCCTTTGAAGACCCCTTTTTGGTTCCAGGTAGAACACTCTTGGGTTCCATGCAGAACCCTTTCTACAGAGGCTTCTACATGAACCCAAAAGGGTTCTACCTGAAACCAAATAGGGTTCTGCCTGCAACCAAAAATGGTTCTCTTATGAGGGCAGCCAAAGGACCCTTTTCGGAACCCTTTTTCCCGAAGAGTCTACCGTCACTCTCTCTAAATGGAGGCAGCTCATATCCAGTAGATTGATAGAGAACAATACAGCACAGACCCTCCACCACCAACCCCGACCGTCTGACTGTCTGACCGCCTCCTCATCTGGTAGGACTACAGCAGATGAGACCTCCGCCTGTTGGTTCTAAAGTGTTTTTATGTGACACTCCCGCATAAAAATGCCTTGCAAGAGAGTGGCCTCCCTCCCTGCCAAGTGCCAACTGGTGACTTTCCCTTTGAAAGCAATCCCACTGTAAAAACGACTGCCCTGGACTGCGTCGGAGAAATTGACCCCTAGAGAGAGAGAGAGAGAGAGAGAGAGAGAAAGAGAGAGAGAGAGAAACTCTTGCTTCTGCTACACTTTAATGAAAGGGTATTGGCTGGTAAGGATGGAAAACCTCTCGCCGTTGATCCCGGACAGAAACTAGATCCAAGAAGAATCCAAGACTGAGGAGGCAAAGAAAACAACATGAATATGGCCTAGACCTGGACTGACTGTTTTCTTAAGCCCTTTTTACTGCGCACATCTTAGGCACAGTGGATGAGAAAAGCAAACCCTATGTATTGAGTTTGGGCGGTGAATCTGTTTTTAGTGAGTAGAGTAGTCTGTATTTGGCTCAAGATAAATGACTCCCCCCATAAATAACAAGTGGGAGAAGAATCTGAGAATATAGGCTGTTCCCTGCCCAGGGCAAGGAAGGGCAGCCTCCTAACCATCCCTTCTCCCCTCTCTCTTCTTCCCCCTCTCTCCCCGTCTCTCCTTTCCCCGTCTCCCCTCCTCCCCCTGTCTCTCCTTTCCCCTCCTCCCCCTCCGACTCTTCCCTTCCACTCCCCTTTCTCCTAATACCCTCTCACCTCCTCTCCCTTCTTTCCCCTCTCCCTCTCCTCCAACCCCTGTCCCTCTCTCCCTGTCCTACAGACTCCCATACTTGAGGTAATGCATGAGATAAGGCTGTTTGTACCAAGGCATATTACATCGCAGTGACTGTAAACATGGGTGGGACAATGTAATGCAATGTCATGTAAGTGAATCAGTGACAATGTATTGTTAGGCTCCATCTCTGGTAAGACTCCATCACTGACGACATCTACAGATGCACTGCTGCTAGCGACACTGTAGTCTTTTACCCCGTTAACATCACTGCCAACACTATTGTCTGCCTTGTCCTCCTCCCTGTGAGCAAAGAACAATGAAAGAGGACAGACACACAGTCGCACACACCCTGGGACTAGTTGGGCACAATGAAAGCGGACAGGACAGGAACCTCAGCTGTCATCGTCATGGGACCAGGGGGACTTCCTTGACTCTTCAGTAAATTAAAACAGCCTTGACTAATGAGTTTTTTTGTTTGGTAGATGTTATTACGTGTTTGCTGTGTGTGTGTGTGTGTGTGTGTGTGTGTGTGTGTGTGTGTGTGTGTGTGTGTGTGTGTGTGTGTGTGTGTGTGTGTGTGTGTGTGTGTGTGTGTGTGTGTGTGTGTGTGTGTGTGTGTGTGTGTGTGTGTGTGTGTGTGTCTTCACGTTTACCGCCATAGTTGATGTGTCTTGTATTGGTATAAATGTTTTCATGATTTATCCAGTTAAATCAATTACGCATCGTATTTGTCTCTTATGACAGAGAGATTAACACAAACTGCAAGATGTGTGTCAGAGGAGGCTGCTGAGGGGAGGACGGATCATAATAATGGCTGGAACGGCGTCAATGGAATGGCATCAACATGGAAATCAACATGGAAACCAAGTGCTTGATGTATTTGATACCATTCCACTCATTCCCCTCCAGCCGTTACCACGAGCCTGTCCTCCCCAATTAAGGTGCCACCAACCTCCTGTGGTGTGTGTGCAGTTTTGGAAAAAGCACCCAATTGTCATACTTGAGTTAAAGTAAAGATACTTAAGTCATTTTCTAGCAAGGTAAAAGTCACCCAGTAAAACTCTACTTGAGTGATAGTCTGAATGTATTTGGTTTAAAATATACTTAATTATCAAAAGTAAATGTAATTATTCAAATATACTTAAGTATCAAAAGTAAAAGTATAAATCATTTCAAGTTACTTATATAAAGCAAACAAGACGGCACCATTTTCTTATGTTTTAAATGTACGGATAGCCATAGGCACACTGACATTTTCTTTACCTTTATTTAACTAGGCAAGTCAGTTAAGAACAAATTCTTATTTTCAATGGCGGCCTAGGAACAGTGGGTTAACTGCCTTGTTCAGGGGCAGAACGACAGATTTTTACCTTGTCAGTTCAGGGATTAAATCTTGCAACCTTTCGGTTACTAGTCCAACACTCTAAACACTAGGCTACCTGCCACCCCCATTTACAAATGAAGTATGTGTGTTTAAGCGAGTCCACCAGATTAGAGGTAATAGGGATGACCAGCGATGTCCTCTTGATAAGTGAGTGAATTTGAAAATTTTCCTGTCCAAAATGTAATGAGTACTTTTGGGTGTCAGCGAAAATGTATGAAGTGAAAAGTATAATCTTTTCTTAAGGAATGTAGTGAAATAAAAGTATTCAAAAATATAAATAGTAATATAAATAGTAAAGTAAAGATACCCCAAAATGCCATCACTGTTTTCATGCTCTCAGGTAAAAGACCTGTTGAATTAAATGAAGAGAGAAGCAGAGCCAGAGAGGAGTGTGAGAAAACGCTGCCCCCTTTCTCTGCGCCGACATCTGATCCGCCTGGCGCTCTTCACAAGGTAACCCGAAGCAGGCAGTCACAACAAAGACCAGTAGAGCACAAAGAAACTGACTGGAGAACTACTGGGGACGGGGCCCACCAACCAGCTAGCCTACTGCCACCTCACCCAGAGAGAGAGAGGGGGGATAGAAGGGATGTGTGTGTGAGAGAGAGAGAGAGAGAGAGAGAGAGAGAGAGAGAGAGAGAGAGAGAGAGAGAGAGAGAGAGAGAGAGAGAGAGAGAGAGAGAGAGAGAGAGAGAGGAAAGGGGGAGAGTAGGATAAAGAGAGTGAGAGGAGGGGAGACAGATAAGGGGTAGAGTGAGAAATGGGAGTGGAGTGAGAAGGGGAGAAGAGAGGATGAGAAGAGAGAGGGAGAAAGGGGTGGATTATTGGGGGAGGAGTATTGGCAGGATGACATAGGACCCTATCCCCCCCCCCTGCAGGTTCTTGTTGAGAGAACCAACTAAAACGAGCTCGGCAGCCACATTAAGGTATTAACATAATTAAGCCTGAGCTAACTGAGGTGGTCATTAACATGCTTTGCTAAATCCAATGACAGAACCACATTCTCTGAATCACCAGGACAATCAAACATTCCAATCCCATTGTCCCAAACAACTTACAGTGATGACAACTAATGATAGTACTGATCTGTACATACCCCCTTTCCTGTAGTCAACTGACCAAATCACCCTCTAGTGGCCTCATGGGTGGAATGTTATACCTTTTTGTCATAATTTCCTAATTAATAAACATTGTTTGTTTATTTTAAACCTGATGAAAATCTGGTGTTTCTATGTCCAATGGTTTTGTTATATTTCAGTGTTCTGTGATGTATATAAAGTGTAATATTAGGATGCAAATTCAAAATGATATCTGACATAGTACAGGTGTCTTCTTATTTTAAAGCCCATCACCATCTGTGTGTGATGTATACTTTTGTTTCAAAGTAGATGTGTTTAAGACTACCAAGAAACACTGTGTGACCCTGATTTAGCCCACTTGCGGTAACTAAAACACAAAGTAAAAATCAAAAAGTCATATAAAAAATGAATGTAATATGCTACATATATAATGTATAAACAGTTGGTATCAGGGAAAATGTATGATCTAACACTGATCTGCTTCTCTGCAGACAAGGAATCCATTGCTACTAAGCAACATAATAGCTGAATTGATGGCGTGAAAAGCGTTAAAACACAAGCGTGTAAAATCCCCATGACACCATCTTGATGTGGCAGTTAGCAGCAACAGGCTTTCCAGCTGTGGTGTGGCTGTGAGTCTGTCCTACAGTCGGCTCTGCTCTGCTCTCCCTGCAACGCAGGAGCCAGGGCTGACTGTTGCTCAGCCCATCACTTTCCCCTCTGAAGACCTGGGTTCAAATCATATTGAAAATCGTTCAAATACTTTTAGCCTTTGATGTACCCTGCCTGGAATGCCAGGTGGGCGGGGTTTGCAAGTTTGTGTCTTTTCTATTGGTTCCACTGCAACAGACAAGCTCAATCCAGGACAGAAAAAGTATTTGAAATCATTTGAATTTAGTGCTTGAACCCAGGTCTGGAAGCCTTGCCCCGAAAACCCCCTCATCTCCCCTGGGCCTTCTGACTCTCAGTCATGTGTATAAGTTCTCTACCAGTCGCCGCTTGCCAATGGAGACCCAAAGAGGCAAACGTCTAGACGTCTACTGCCAATCTGACACATACGTTATGTAGACGTAAAGACTTGGTGTGATATCTGACAACCATTTCAGTAAAAAAGAATAATAATAATAATAATAATAATAACTGAGGTATGGCTGCCCCTCAAAACTGTTTGTTAATTCATGAAACAAGCCATAAAAACTGGATGTGATGGCCAACGACCTTTTCGGAGCAAAACAACAAGTAATTGAGCTACGGCTGCCTATGTGAAAGTGTATTTATGTATTTTCCCTCCAATGGGTCTGGATCGGAGACATGAGAAGAATGATCTACGCCGTTCATAGCCTGTTGAGTCCTGCCGAGATGAGTTTCCAGACAATGATCATAGTAAGGTTCTTTGAAGCCGGACCAGGCTTGTTATGATCAGGCCAGGGTGGGAACTATCAAGCCATGTCTGGGGTTCAGGGGCTCTGTGAAGGAGCCAAATGCTCAAACCTCTAACGTGAATCTAAAGCCGCGTGGTGGCATTTCCAAGCGGGCAGAACTCGTTGAAATGACGCAATTGCAACCAGATAACATCCAACTGGTTGAAATTACATCAATACAACCAGTTTCGCCCCCTGGGTCACTCTTGTTGCGAATGTCCAAAACATACCAATGACCTTATCACACAACAATGTCCTAGAATGCCCCCCCTTGACAAAACACGGCTACTGGCCAACCAACCAATGTTTTGACACAGGAAACAGAGGAACGAAAAAGGTTAGGAGATTAAACATAAACCAAATGGCCACCACAATTGATCATGAATCAGGCATTCGTTCATTCCAGCGTGGCCAACGGACGTCCTGTTTGTTCCCCTCCAGAGGGAAGCCCCAGACCAGAGGATATACGCATGGTATGCCAGGAATGCAGGTAGATTAATGCCTCAGTAAGTCAGGTCGTGGCCCGCCGGCCCTTTCGGCACCCTGCACAGTCAGCCAGAGTGTCAGCTAGAGATCTGCTGCAGCCCGGAGGGAAAGACACAACAGAACCAGGAGAGCTGTCTATCTGGAACTAAAGGCTCTGGAATGTCACCCAAATGTGGAATTATAGACCAGAATTTGACGGACATAACTTTAACTAACCGCAAAACAACCCGCTCTGAATGGGGAACGGTGCCATTTGGAACACAAACGTAGTGTTAAAGCCGTACGCCATTAGTCCTTCAACTGGATTTACACCCGCCTGTCCCTGTGAGGGTCGGAACGTAAAAGAGTAAAAGAGTGCAGCACAAAAGGCACCAAGGGATGAGGGCCCCTGTTTAAATAACCCAACCAACAGAGTCCCCATTGTATTGAGGAGGAAACCACTTCTATCCAGAGGAACGGCTAGGGGCTCACTGCAGCTGCATCAGAGACAGAGCATGCAACCCCCACCCCTTTTTACTTCATACCTACACACACACACACACACACACTGCATGCACGTACACACTAACACATTGACATATACATAAATACAGCCGCCACACTCCCTCACACACAAACAACACTCGACTATGTGAACCACACCAAGGATCAAACCAAATGGCTTATTGTACAGAAGGCAGTACACCGAACTATGTGCGCTCCTTCTGTAGACTTCATATCCCAAAGTCACAGCGAGGAGAACACGGTTTGTGTTCAACACATTCGAGTTGAAGTCCTGAGTACTCTTGAACAGGATCAAGGTGGTCGGTTGAGTGACTGTCTTAAAATAATGGAAGAATCTTTGTTCGGTCAGGTGGGTCACACGAAGAACCTCACAGAGTCACTGACGTTCCGTGTGCGTAGAGACACGCTGGATCTGATCAGTCATGCTCTTCAACTTGACCTGGGCTTTTCAAAAAAAATGACTCGCTCTGCTCAGAAAGGCACTAAAAAAAACATAGTTCTGGGCCCGTAAAGACAAACCCATAATGGAGGACTAGATATAGCCTGGGGGAGAGAGAGCCAAATGGAACTGCCTTCACTTGGGACTATGCCCCCACAGTCCCTCCTCTCCTCTCTGTAGCTGTATGGTCCTGGCCTTGGCGGTGACAGAGACATATGTACGATTCTCCCAGCGGGAGTTTGTGGCATAGCAAACAAACAAAAGATGACCCCCAACACCACACACGCACGCACACGCACTGCCTCTTTAGAACTGTCGAATGTGTTGACAGAGGTTAGCGTGGTCAGAGCAGGATGCATAACATGATTTAAGTTGTCCAATAAAACGCGGCACACAGTTGAGGCCATTAGTTCCAGCTGAGTGGCATCTCTCAAACACTCTGTCCTCCTGACTCAACTCAGAGTGATCACAGAGGAGGGGGGGGGGTAGAAGTTGGAGTCACTTTGTACCGTAGGTGCTTTCTGTCTCGTGTCGCCTCTCTGTGTTTCAGTTACCCTTCCTATCCTTCCTCCAACTTCTCAAAATCTCATTCCACATATATCCGTGAGGCCATTCGGACTCGACTCCCCCCCAGGTCTTTTCAGTGCTCTCTGATCATAGAAATAGAAGGAATAGACTAAGGGGCAAACGAAACAGACAAAAAAGCCCCCCTGTGACGAAGACACACTGTAGGCAAGACTCCCGCCAGTGGAGAAAGCTTTGTTTCCTTGCTGAAATGTTTGTTGTTGCTGTCACAGGTGCAAACAGGATATTTGTTAAAGCCATATTATACTACTGTAGTTGTTAGCGCTTCACCTTTCCCTTGCCGTTTATTGCAGCCTTTTCTCACCCCCGAGTGGGAGTGGCGTTTGTAGTGCACAACACTCTATCTTCTTCTGTTTACTCCTGAGAGCTTCTCAGTCTCTGTGTTGTCACTGTATGTACCTGGCCTGCGCACCAGAATAGACCCTAGCCAAATGTTTATACAGGAAGTGCCTGTTCTGGGATGTTCTCGTCAGTTCACAGCTGCATTTGAGCCGAGGAGACCCCACCTGTGCCTTGTGCTGTTAGGAGACGTCCTGACTTTTCTTTGGAATGCTGACATGTAAAGTCAGAAGTTTGTATTGATATATATATATTTGTAAACATAATATAAACATATATATGTATATATATATATTTGTAAACATAATTGAATATCAGCATCATCACCAGCGCTGTGTAAATACATTTGATCACCATTTACACCTCTACCTGCCTGCCTCGTTATCCTTAAGCCTGCTAGAAAGACCCTATTTTGCAACCCAAGACTGATCATTTGACAGTCCACTCATGGCTCATTTCCACTTCTATTTCGATCTCGCTATGACTACTGCTGATGTCAGAGGAGGGGTGGAGGAGTCCCTTTGTCAGCACTTTCCGTCTCATTTCACTTCCCCTACGGTTCACTTAACCCTCTCACTGGACACACCACGTCATGTCAACGTGAATAATTGGCTAATATTTGGTTGAGCCGTTGATCAATGACATTACAACCTACGCTCACACCACTCAAAAAGACAGACGAAAGTTTGCTGAATTTCCAAAGGTCTATCGCTGCGCGTTCAATCATTTAAAAAGCGCAGCAACTTTATTTATTCATACAACATATTCATGTGTTACCACTGTGCTTCATCTAATGGCACAACCAAATGACCTGGATTGCAGTTGAGATTACATTTTAAAAAATACAGTGATCCATGCTGTTCAAGATTCTGCACAGCAATTGTGAAGATCTCCACAGACCTGGGATGACCTGTGCATACTATCTTAAACATGCACATTTTATATGATTACATAAGGAGAAAGGTACAGTTACATTAAGTAACCTCTAAATGTGGCTATGGATGTGTTACACATTTTAAGGTTGAATGTTACATTAGTTTGCGAGAAAGTCTTAAAACTGCAGTATGTAACTTTTTAGGCGACCCCCGGCCAAATTAAACTAGAAATGTGAGTTATAGATGTCATTCTCATTTAAAGTAAGTCTAAGAAGCTGTAGATCTGTTCTATCTGCGCTATTTCTATGCGTGCCATTCTTAAGCTTTATTTTTGCGTCTTTTACTTTAGTTTTTTTTACACCGGCTTCAAACAGCTGAAAATACAATATTTTGGGTTATTGAAAATTTACTTCACAGCGGTTTATATGGTACAATGATTCTCTACACTTGCTTGTTTTGTCACATAAACTGAAATTAAACTAACTATTAGAATTCTGGCAACCAGGAAATGGCGGAGCCATTTCTGCATATTGCATCTTTAACTTTAGGCTATTTACTGTATTACAAATGTAATATTTTGTTGTGTTTGGTTGACATAGCAAAACAAATATCAACATATAAAGGAGATGAATCTACTGCTTGTATAGTTCCATCTGAGCCACTGGCTTAATCCCATTCTTTAACTTTGATTTTTGGTTGAGTTGGAGACGTGAATCCAACATATCATTTTTTAACTTGTCGGCGAGTTAATGGGCTATGTGTTGTATTCCAGAGATGTATCTTCTGTCATTCACTTTAATTTGAGTTTGTCTACAAATTAAGATTTGATATGTTGGATTCATTTTCAGCTCAACCAAAAATGTCAAGTTCAAGAATAGGACTAAATCAAATCAAACTGTAAACACACTTTAAATCAAGTTTGATTTGATTCGTACAATTCTTTAACTTAGACTTGTGGTTGAGATGGAGATGAATCCAACATATCAATTATACATTTTCAGACAAACAAAGATTAAAAGTCAGACAAGTCAGAGACACAAATGGAAGTTTCCAAGCAGAAGATCTCCATCAAATGTTGATATTTGGTTGTGTTGGCTACAATTCAATATCACTGAATATCATTAAATCAACCAGAACTTGAAACCATGTTTTTTTTGTTGAATTCTGGGTTGATGACTTTGCAAATACTATACAGGCCTAAATAGTATCATTGATGATATATGAGCGATGCTATACATTTACTCTGTTAACCCTACCACTTTGGAATGACTTTCGAAAGCAACAGTGAATCTATCTAGTTTTTCAGTGGAGCTCTCTTAACAATCATACTCACAATAGCACATTGGTCAAAGTCAGTGACTAATGTCATAGCTAAGCAGACGGTGCTTGGCAGACGATGGGAGACTAAAGGGTAGCAGAAGGTGCTGCTCAGTGGATATAACGTGGAACACCTGATGAGCTTTTAAAGCTACACATTCAACGTATTTCATACAAGGTTTATCTATGTTGAAATTAAGTTACCATGGTGACATCATCTCGTGGTTGAAATTGCACCCTCGGAAACGGCCGTTCACATTAATGACTTATTTCGTATCCAATGTATTTTCCACGTAGATTCCACGTCACAATACGTTGAAATACATTGAAACAATGTTGAGTCAACCAGCTTGAGCCCCAGTGGGCTCCTTACCTTCCTGCAACCTCAAAATGTAATCCCCACACAAATATCCATGAGCTCCTGCAAACCAGAGGGACTTTCCTGCCTGTACCACAGTCAAACCTCAGAATATGGTGCAACCCTCTGCAACACTCTGGTTGTGTCCCAAAAAGCAACCTAGTCCCTATCTAGTGCACTACTTTCGACCAGAGCCCTCTGACTCTGTTAAGGTGGACTACAACCAATGTAATCGAGTAGAGAAAATAATCTGGCACTTTCCCCCAAAAAATGTAAAGATGTGTGTGTGTGTGTGTGTGTGTGTGTGTGTGTGTGTGTGTGTGTGTGTGTGTGTGTGTGTGTGTGTGTGTGTGTGTGTGTGTGTGTGTGTGTGTGTGTGTGTGTGTGTGTGTGTGTGTGTGTGTGTGTGTGTGTGTGTGTGTGTGTACTGTTCAAAACGTTGTTAAAGTCATCACAGCAGCAGGCAGCCAGTTCAAAGGGAATCTTCCCTCTGTGAGCCTAGCTGAGCCTAGCTGAGTTGTCCTGTGGTCCCAGCCCAGACCTGACCACAGGAATCCAGCGAGCGGTGGAGTGGAATTGTGCGGGGGCACTTTGAAAGAAGATCCATCCAGAACGCCAAGGCCCCGGCCCCCATTCCAACTGCTCCAGACATACACACCTTTCAAAACCCCACCACCACCACCACCTCCACATCTCTCTCATAAGGAGAAAGGCATATGGAGAAGGTTAGCTAATAAGCCAGACCCTAATTTGGTGAGTAGGACGTAAGGAATCCGAAGGAAGGAAAACCCATGCTGCCACGGTGAGAGAGAAGTTCCATTTTTCATGTAGTATTCCATCAGGCTTAGCTAGTATCCCACAAACCCATAGCGTTTAAAGTCAAAGCTCCCTAGTATCCCACAAACCCATAGCGTTTGAATTCAAAGCTGCCAAGGACACAATAATGAGAAGGTAAGGGGATAAGACGAAAGACTTGAGACTCCTGAGAGGGATAGGATCACCCTGCTCTTTGATGCTGACACCCAGTATCCGTGCATAGATATACACTGATTGCACATGTGTTTCTAGTCTAGTATAGTGTCCATGTGTCTGGCTGCATCCCAAACGGCAGCCTATTTCCCATGAGCACTGGTCAAAAGTAGTGCACTATATAGGGAATACAGTGCCATTTGGGGAACAGTCTCTGTCTGTGGTCTGCCTACAGTACATGGGGGTGGTCCTGTACAGGGCTGACTACGGCCCAGTGCCGGCAATGCAATTGCCTCTGTAAAAGAGAGAGAGAGAGAAGATGTCGAGAAGACAGCTGTTCCCAGCCACAGAAGAAGATAAACAGAGCTAGTGCTGTTTCTGAAGAACAAGAGAGAGTGTTAGTTTCTGATTGTTTATGTCACGTTTGTTTATTATCTATTTCACATGCTTTGGCAATGTAAACATATGTTTCCCATGCCAATAAATCCCTCTGAATGAGAGAGAGAGAGAGAGAGAGAGAGAGAGAGAGAGAGAGAGAGAGAGAGAGAGAGAGAGAGAGAGAGAGAGAGAGAGAGAGAGAGAGAGAGAGAAGAAGAGATGCCTTTAGCACATTCTCCCGGTTAGACTTGACCCGACCAGACTGCATGAAGTACTCTAATTTAACCCAGGGGTCTCATCCCATCCCCTTGCCCCCCTCCCCACTCAGACCCTCCTCCATCTTCCTCTCCCATCTACAGAAGAGTGATTCTGCTCAGGTCGTTACCGTAGGCTGTGGATATTACTGTACTGGCACAGCCTACACCCATGACATCATAATGTGCTGCTGACATCCCAAAGGCCAAGGGATGTCTGGGAGCAGTCTGCCTCTGTCTGAGAGGAGGAGGCTGCCCCACGAGACAGAAACATTGAAACATCCCTAGTACACACACAACCTCCCAAACGCTCACACGCAGTAATGCACATTCACACCACAGGAGGTTGGTGGCACCTTAATCGGGGAGGACGGGCTTGCGGTAAAGGCTGAAGTGGAATAAGTGGAATGGTATCAAATACATCAAACACATGGTTTCCACTTGATGCACATCCGTACACAGAGGAAACACAACAAGGGGAGATGGAAGAATGTTGTGATTAGACAATTCTATTTATGGAAAACAGTTATAACAGTTTTATTTGCATAGACAATTCCACCATGCTTCTTGTAACAAAATGGAGACAGGAAACAGGTTTGACTCAACGAAAATATGACCAATCTACTGTGGGAAACAGAGTGAAACAGCAATGTAAAATCCCAGTGTTTTCAGCAAATAGTATCAATCTCTCTGCGAAGGAAATCCCCCAGTGTGACCTGAACTCTAATCACGCCTGGCTAGTTAACGGGTGCTCTCTTCCTGACAACCTCCCAACTTCAACATGGTGTGTGTGTGTGTGTGTGTGTGTGTGTGTGTGTGTGTGTGTGTGTGTGTGTGTGTGTGTGTGTGTGTGTGTGTGTGTGTGTGTGTGTGTGTGTGTGTGTGTGTGTGTGTGTGTGTGTGTGTGTGTGTGTGTGTGTGTGTGTGTCTTCACGTTTACCGCCATAGTTGATATGTCTTGTATTGGTATAAATGTTTTCATGATTTATCCAGTTAAATCAATTACGCATCGTATTTGTCTCTTATGACAGAGAGATTAACACAAACGGCAAGATTTGGTTCTGGCTTCTGGGATTACGTGAAGTGATTAGCCGACCCTTCTGTCATCGTCGTGATTTAAGAACGATCGTTTCGAACAAAGGCACTAATGGCCATGAGAGGACACAGTCCTGTTGATACATAACACACCCCTTGACGCGGTGCGTCTGGAAAATACGATGTCTACAAACAACTGTTTCTGCATGAGAGAGAGCCCCAAAAGACCCCCAAAAGTCCTAACTAAGTGAGAGCAGTTTCTCGCTGAGCATAGTCTTTGATTACTAACCCCCTGGCTCCTGCAGGCAGTCCTCCGTGCGGGAGAGATGATGTGAAATACGTGGCTATTTCTTATAATAGTTTGTCATGAACGCGCAAAACTGAGACTTTAGCACAGCAGTCAACAAGGGCAGGGATTTGATCGGGACAACATAGTAAATCATGGGAAAGTGACTAAAAGTAGGATATTTGTATGGGGGGGGGGGAGTTAGTTTCAATGGCATATAAATAGAGGATAAAGATAGAAAAGCAAGAATTCCTGATTCCTTGAGTCCTTGAGCAGTTTCTCACTGTGCAGGCGTGTCTCTTCACATAGTAATCAGAGAAAATGTCCTTGGTTACAGATAGTTGTCATACTATCAGATACTTAACACACGTGGGGCCTAGTGGGTTTCCCACCTGAGCTGCTGCCTTGAGCCTCTTGACCACAGACACAGACAGTTAGGCCCACATAATGTGTTCTAGTTTGATCTGTATCCTCTTGGCATAGTGGCTACGGTACACTGCAGTCTGGCAGGCCATTGTTCAGGTGGCTCTGTGCCAGAGTAACAGAGAGACTTGGACAGACATGAATGTCCCTAGGTGGACTAATGTAAAGTCACAGAGGACAGTATACAAGAGGCAGGTATTCTCAGGAGAGATGTTGATTGGTTTAATTAAGCTGTAGAGTATCATGAGTACAGTAGAGTATGGTGAAGTACCGTGCAGTGGAGTACAGTAGAGTACATTACAGTAGAGTACGGTAGGGTAGAGTAAAGTACAGTAGAGTACATTACAGTAGAGTATGGTAAAGTACAGTGCAGTAGAGTACAGTAGAGTACATTACAGTAGAGTATGATAAAGTGCAGTAGAGTACAGTAGAGTACATTACAGTGGAGTACTGTAGGGTAGAGTAAAGTACAGTAGAGTACATTACAGGAGTAGAGTATGGTAAAGTACAGTGCAGTAGAGTACAGTAGAGTACATTACAGTGGAGTACGGTAGGGTAGAGTGCGGTAGAGTAAAGCAGAGTACAGTAAAGTAGAGTAGAGTATCTGCGACATGCAATACTGTTACTGTAGATTCGGTTACACAGTGGCTAAACTCCGGGTGGCCGTGTGTGATGTGGTGTGGTGAGGTTAGTCATATGAGTGGGAAACACTACACTAACACTTGTGAGCAAACACATTTGTCGCTGGATAACATGGCGTACTGACATGGTCAGTGGAAGCCATACTGGCAGAGAAAGAATGTTTTGATTCATGGTGGAATTAAGTGATTAGTCTTTCTTTGTTTAGACTCTTAAATTGGTAGTTTGGAGGGACGTGAGAACTGGGGACAGTTTGTTTTGAAAGAATGACAAGGAACCTCACTTTCTAATGTAAGAATAAGAAACAGTTTGCATAACTACTGCCCATAGCTATTGACACAGCTACAGTGCGTTCAGGAAGTATTCATACCCTTTGACTTTCTCCACATTTTGTTACATTACAGCCTTATTCTAAAACGGATTAAATAAATATTTTTCCTGCTCAATTTACACACAATAGCCCATAATGACAAAGCGAAAAAAGGTTTTTCTAAATTTTTGCACATTTAAAAAAAAGAAAAACAGAAACACCTTATTTACATGAGTATTGCGACCCTTTGCTAATAGACTCGAAATTGAGCTCAGGTGCATCCTGTTTCCAATGATCATCCTTGAGATGTTTCTACAACTTGATTGGAGTCCACCTGTTGTAAATTCAATTGATTCGACATGATTTAGAAAGGCACACACCTGTTTATATAAGGTCCCAAAGTTGACAGTGCATGTCAGAGCAAAAACCAAACCATGAGGTCGAAATAATTGTCCGTAGAGCTCCGAGACTGGGGAAGGACACCAAAACAATTCTGAAGCATTGAAGGTCCCCAAGAACACAGTGGCCTCTGTCATTTTTAAATGGAAGAAGTTTGGATCCACCAACACTCTTCCTAGAGCTGGCCCTCCGGCCAAACTGAGCAATCTGTGGAGAAGGGCCTTGGACAGGCAGGTGACCATGAACCCAATGGTCACTCTGAAGGAGCTCCAGAGTTCCTCTGTGGAGATGGGAGAATCTTCCAGAAGGACAACCATCTCTGCAACACTCCACCTATCAGGTCTATAGGTAGAGTATGGCCAGACGGAAGCCACTCCTCAGTAAAATGCACAAGACGGCCCTCTTGGAGTTTGCCAAAAGGCACCTAAAGGACTCTCAGACCACGAGAAACAAGATTCTCTGGTGTGATGAAACCAAGATTGAACTCTTTGGCCTGAATACCAAGCGTCACGTCTGGAGGAAACCTGGCACCATCCCTACGGTGAAACATAGTGGTGGCAGCATCATGCTGTGGGTATGTTTTCAACGGCAAGGACTGGGAGACTAGTCAGGATCGAGGGAAAGGTGAACGGGCAGCAGGTAGCCTAGTGGTTAGAGCGTTGGACTAGTAACCGAAAGGTTGCAAAATCGAATCCCCGAACTGACAAGGTAGAAATCTGTCGTTCTGCCCCTGAACAAGGCAGTTAACCCACTGTTCCTAGGCCGTCATTGAAAATAAGAATTTGTTCTTAACTAACTTGCCTAGTTAAATAAAAGGTTAAAAAAATACTAAAATAAAAAACAGAGCAAAGTACAGAGAGATCCTGGATGAAAACCTGCTCCAGAGTGCTCATGACCTCAGACTGGGGCGAAGGTTCACCTTCCAACAGGACAACAACCCTAAGCACACGACAACGCAGGAGTGGCTTCGGGACTAATCACAGCCAAGACAACGCTGGAGTGGCTTCGGGACTAATCTCTGAATGTCCTTGAGTGACCCAGCCAGAACCCAGACTTAAACCTGATTGAAAATCTCTGGAGGCCTGAAAATAGCTGTGCAGCGACACTCCCCTTCCAACCTGACAGAGTTCAGGAGGATCTGTAGAGAAGAATGGGAGAAACTCCACAAATACAGGTGTGCCAAGCTTGTAGCATCATACCAAGAAGACACTATGCTGTAATTACTGCCAAAGGTGCTTGAACAATGTACTGAGTCAAGGGTCTGAATACTTATGTAAATGTAATATTTCATTTTTCCAATTGTGTTTATTGTCGCAATAAGCTTTCTTAAAATGATGAAAGTGTTAATTTACAAATATATATTTACTGCACATTTTATTTAACCAGGCAAGTCAGTTAAGAACAAATTCTTATTTACAATGAAGGCCTACCCCAGCCAAAACCCTAACCAGGACAACGCTGGGCCAATTGTGCACCGCCTTTTGGGTCTCCAATCACCGCAGGTTGTGATACAGCCATTATAAAATGTAGTATAAACCATAAAGGCCCAAAGCCCATTATTGAATTATTTACAATACAGAGACGATTTGTACCAATCCATTCAGAACCAACTTGTTTTAGAATAAAAGGCATTTCAAATAATAAAAACCGAGCCCACCAACTTTAAATTGTTGATCACTTTGGCCCATAACTGTGCATCAGTATTGTGCACAAAGAAAGTATCTTCTTGGCCTCTTGATTTAGGATGACAGACACGCTTGACACTTCAGCTGTTGATCAATGGATAAAGTGGGTGTTGACTGTGTGCACAGCGTCACAAAGCCCCAGCGCAACTCAAGCCTGTGAAGCGGGACGGCATTCAAAGATGATGAAGGGGGGGCAATAGAGGAGAGGGGGTGGTTCCTCTTTTACGATCTCCCCGGTGTGGGAGTTTTAGGGGAATTCAGAAAATGTTGTCGTCGGAATCTGTCATGGAATTACCTAAATGCGACTCTGGCTAAACTTGAAACAAACAAAAAAATGTGTAGTCCATTGGGAATTTTTACTATACGTGTCATTAAACGTTTGATAATGAAAGTGAAATTGCACTCTGAAAACGAGCCAAATCTTGAACACGCTATTGGACTTCGGTAAATTAGCCCAAAGCCTCGAGTTGACTTTTTTTTTTTTAAACAAAAGAATCGAAGGAACTAGTGGGAGAAACAGATAGGTGTGGGGGTGGGACAGAACGGGTCGGCTGATATAGAATACCAGCAACTCCAGCATTACAGGAGAAGAAGAATATAAAAGTGGGATAGGTTCATTTCGCTCACTCTTATGATGATAACATCTTGCTTTCCACAAGAAGTACACACGAGACAATATAAACTGACCAATTGTCTTACTGTAAACGGCATCAGAGTGTACTGTCAGACATATGTATTGTCTTGTTTAAGCATTTGTGTTTGATCATGGTTAATTCTACGGTTGTTAGAAACCTGTTTTGGGCTTATTGACCAACTGTGATGCATATTATAAAAGGAATAACATCACAAAGGAAAAAAAATAACATATAAGTGTTGCCTGTGTGAATCCATGAGCTGTTGTTGAGCTGTTTCACCGAATCAAACGGTAAAACTATGGGCTACTAATTAAAAACAAACAGAATATTCACACAGGCCTACTCCTAATCATATGGTAGGTAATATGTTCTGTAGCGCGTATCATTTCAGCATGACAGATCTGTGAGTAGCCTAATGTTTTTTTTATGTTCATTGTGCGCTTCAGAAGTTTCCTATGTCTCTCTCTCTCTGTGACAATCTGGAGCTTGGTAAGGTAAACCAAACCAAGTAGCCATTTCAATTCAAACCTGTCTCTGAGGCTGCATTCACTTACCAAAACTAAAGCAAATCTCTCCTCCAACTCCGACTGGTCAGGCATGGGCACTTTCATTGGCATTATATGATGCTTCATATTGTCCGACTGTCCATCCACACTTTCAATATTCCCCATGGTTAAAAGTAGTACTGTATCCTTATAGTAGAGTAAATAAAGTTCCCTCTACCGAGCGTTTTTTCAGAGTTTTTCCAAAAGTGCGAAAACTCCCTGCGTTCCTCCAAAAAGCACCAGTGCGTTATTACAAAATCAGCCACTTCTGTTCCAAAAGTTCCAGGTTAAAGCAAACGTTTACACCACACCAGTTCCATACGGTCTCATTTAAAATAACATAAAAACGTATCCTTTTGCATTTGTAGAGAACTCTCATCTGTATTTTACTCTAAAACGGAACCTCACCTCAAAAGTAACAATTGTTTTCTGTTCCAAAGAATGGTTTCCGATTTACCAGGCCAATCCATCTCCATCTATTTCTGTAAAATCGTCTTTCAATAATATATGTTTCAACCCACCTAAATAGCGACTTATTGGTTGCTTAGACTGAACTTTCTTGGCTACGATGCCTTTGCATTCATTATTGTTGTGCGATCCAGATGGTTGTGTGATTCGGTCTAGAAGACTCTTCTATGTGCTTCCACCCAGAAGCAGGCTTTTTGCTATTGTCCCGCCCTTGGTGGGGTTTACTCTCCCTATTGAGGCGTTGACTTATCAATCACACTGCCCATCGCGCTCTACTCGCACACATTATACGCCTGGATCACACCGACAGTTTTATTGCGCTTAAATGGTCTGCGGAATCATCTGGATATGTGTGCAACAAAACTTAAACATTCACCTTCTGCTACTATTTATGTCAAGCCGTCTACACATACAATTTGAGGCATATGCTCAAATACGCACCACACAGAACGCACCGCAACTGTCTCTGCAACGCAATGCTGCGAAGCAAACGCAACGTTCCATTGGAAATGAATGCACTTCTGTTGGTGTGTTTGAGGCGAAGCAGTAAATTGAGCAAAGCCTAGCTACAGTTCGGTAGATTGGAAAGTTTATGTCAGCACTTTAATGCCACCTGGTGTTTAGCTAATGGAAGTTCATTAAATCATGACTACGGCACCAACAATGCTCATACAGTACATCACATGCACCATGTATAACAATGTCTTTATTATGACAGCACTTGAACTGAGCATGACAGTCCAACAGCCAGTAAGTCTTCAGTTTAGTCTACAAGGTCTATACATTCTTAGAAAAAAAGGTGCTATCTACAACCTGAGGGTTCTTTGGCTGTCCCCATAGGAGAACCCCTTGAAGAACACTTTTTGGTTACAGGTATAACCACTTTGTGTTCTCCTATGGGGACAGCCAAAGAACCCTTGTGGAACCCTCTAATCTTATGAGATATCGGGTGGATCACAAATGGCACCCTTAGTCCCGTATGCCTAGCCTAGATCACTACAACAGCGCCATTGCACAAAATAGTGTGCAGCATCATCTGGCTGTGTGTGCAACAAAAGTTCAACATTCACCTTCTGCTACCATTTCTGTCAGGCCGTCTATGCATACAATTTGACGCGTACGTTGGATAACGGTGTAAAGTACAGTAGAGTACATTACAGTAGTGTATGGTAGGGTAGAGTAAAGTACAGTAGAGTACATTACAGTAGTGTATGGTAGGGTAGAGTAAAGTACAGTAGAGTACATTACAGTAGTGTATGGTAGGGTAGAGTAAAGTACAGTAGAGTACATTACAGTAGTGTATGGTAGGGTAGAGTAAAGTACAGTAGAGTACATTACAGTAGTGTATGGTAGGGTAGAGTAAAGTACAGTAGAGTACATTACAGTAGAGTATGGTAAAGAGCAGTAGAGTACAGTAGAGTGGAGTACAGTAGGGTAAAGTACAGTAGAATACATTACAGTAGTGTATGGTAGGGTAGAGTAAAGTACAGTAGAGTACATTACAGTAGTGTATGGTAGGGTAGAGTAAAGTACAGTAGAGTACATTACAGTAGAGTATGGTAAAGACAGTAGAGTACAGTAGAGTGGAGTACGGTAGGGTAAAGTACAGTAGAATACATTACAGTAGAGTATGGTAAAGTACAGTGCAGTAGAGTACAGTAGAGTACATTACAGTGGAGTACGGTAGGGTAAAGTACAGTAGAATACATTACAGTAGAGTATGGTAAAGTACAGTGCAGTAGAGTACAGTACAGTACATTACAGTGGAGTACGGTAGGGTAGAGTGCGGTAGAGTAAAGCAGAGTAGAGTAGAGTATCTGCGACATGCAATACTGTTACTGTAGAGTCGGTACACAGTGGCTAAACTCCGGGTGGCCGTGTGTGATGTGGTGTGGTGAGGTTAGTCATATGAGTGGGAAACACTACACTAACACTTGTGAGCAAACACATTTGTCGCTGGATAACATGGCGTACTGACATGGTCAGTGGAAGCCATACTGGCAGAGAAAGAATGTTTTGATTCATGGTGGAATTAAGTGATTAGTTTTTCTTTGTTTAGACTCTTAAATTGGTAGTTTGGAGGGACGTAAGAACTGGGGACAGTTTGTTTTGAAAGAATGACAAGGAACCTCACTTTCTAATGTAAGAATAAGAAACAGTTTGCATAACTACTGCCCATAGCTATTGACAGAGCCATTGCACAAAATAGTGTGCAGCATCATCTGGCTGTGTGTGCAACAAACGTTCAACATTCACCTTCTGCTACCATTTCTGTCAGGCCGTCTATGCTTACAATTTGATGCGTACGTTGGATAAATACACCATGTGCACCACACTGCAACTGTCTCTGCAACACAAACGCTACAAGGCTTACAAGGTTCCATTAGAAATGAATGTACTTCAGGTGTCCCAAAATGTAATGCCGCTGTCGGTGTGATCGAGGCGTTAAGGGCTCTGGTCAAAGCAATGCAGTATATAGGGAGTTAGGGTGTCATTTGGAACAAAGACATTGTTTCACAAAAGAGGTGAGTACGAGGTGGAGGGAAGATTGGAATCATCTTGATTATAGATTTTTTTTTTAAAGTAGAGATCAGTTAAACTGTTTTACAGCAAGTGCAAACGTTTAATGAAACAACTACGACACAGACGTTCAGTGATTAGGCAAATGTGTTAAAGCAGCAGTCTTTCTCCCCGTCTCTCTCCGTCGCCTTTCTCTTCGTCTCTCTCCCTTTGTCTCCCTCTTTCTCTCCGTCCCCCCCTCCCCCTACTTCTTTATATTGCCTACAAACATGTCATAACATTTTCAAGCCTTAGCAGTGAGATGACAGCAGAGGGAAGGGAATTTCCTTGACAAATAATTTGCCTGCTTCTTTCAGAGCCGGTGTCCTGGACACAAATTAAGCCTTAGTCCTGGACAAAAACAGCACTCTCCATGGAATCTCCATTGAACATGCTTCTTAGTATAGGATAGGATTAAACTGTGTCTAGGAAACCGTCCCTCAGGGTTCTTTCAGGGTCTTTTATCTAAGACTAAGTGTTTTATAACAAACAACTTGTAACATGACTCTGATTGACTGACTTATAGCAGACCCCAGGTCACTATTGGCACTACAAACACATACAATTACACACAAACATACTGTATACAACACAATGCTGCCTTGGAATGTGAACATACATGAATTATATAGCTACAACGTTCTCTTGATCAAAGAAAAGCACAGTGATTCGGATATTGCAATACTGTAAAGCTAGAATGTGTAACATTTTCACTGGCAAATGTGATGTTCTGGGTCATTTCGTAATACTTCTCCTGAATTATAAAATCAACCCTCAAATATATATGATTAAAACGTTTAAAACTTCTTCATTTGGGACAGAATGAACATATAAATCATTAGTTAAACCAATTGTGCACAAGTATTGGAATACATAAGGCAAAAATGTAACAGGATAAAAACAGGATAATAGAAGGAATTGATGAGTTAAAACATTGTTTCTTTAAAGCATCACTAAAGGAATCATTTCAGGAATCAGTAATCATTTCATTTGGATTGTAAACGTCCATGATGGTACGTAAAGTCATCATGTTAAGTTGTTGAGATCTTTGGAATGAAACCACTTAAAAACAAATGAAAAAAATAAAAAATGACTCTTGAGAACAATTCCTTTTTTTGAGTAGATAATAACTTAAACGGTTAGAACAACTCTAAACACTTAAAAGTTGAAACCGTTCCGGATTTCTGCTGTTTTTTGTGGTGCTCTGGGGTTGATAAAAATGCTTAATAAAACATTAAAAGAGACATCAAAAACATCAATGTGATTGAAGCTAAATGCCTTTTGTGACTTAACACAATTTAAGTGCTTTGGTAACATACACTGATGTACAAAACATGAAGGACACCCGCTCTTTCCTTCACAGACTGACCAGGAGAATCCAGCTGAAAGCTATGATCCCATATTGATGTCACTTGTTAAATCCACTTCATTCAGTGTACATGAAGGGGACATTAAGCCTTAAGACAATTGAGACATGGATTGTTTATGTGTGCCATTCAGAGGGTGAATGGACAAGGCAAATATTTCATTTCCTTTGAACGGGGTATGATAGTAGGTGCCAGGCGCACCAGTTTGTGTCAAGGAGTGCGATGCCTCTGGGTTTTCCCACTCAACAGAATGGTCCACCACCCAAAACACATCCAGCATAAAAGTTAACCTGGGCCAGCATCCCTGTGGAACGCTTTCCAACACCTTCTAGTCCATGCCCCTGACAAATTTAGGCTATTCTGGGGGCAAAATGGGGGGTGCAACTCAATAGTTGGAAGGTATTTCTTAATGTTTTGTGCACTCAGTGTATATTTCATAGTTGCTTTCATATCAAATATCTATTCAGCCAAACAAATAAAATGTTCTCATGACTCTGGAATGAGGAATTCTCTCTTTTCAGAGCCTTCATAGCACAGTAGTAACACAGACCAAATCTGTCATTGATTGGAGGAATTCAATTTACAGATGAATTGGGGTATTGTTGGGATGATATGCAATGTAAGCAATTCTTCAGTGGTGGCCCCAGGGCTCATAAGCTGAATAAAAATATAAAACAAACTGAAGAGGTGATAGTAAAAGGACCATTGCACTGTGGGAAAGCGAGGCCATCCTCTCATCTAATTGGTCTCCTCTACCAAATCGTACCTGAAACCGTAACAGATAGGTAGCTTATCAATCAAGGTAATATGGAATGTACATGAATGAATATAGAAGAGGTAACACATGGGATGGCACCTACCATTGTGCATTGCCACTCTTCAGGTCCATCTGATCCAAATCCAACTGCAACTAAACACAACAACGAAAAAAAACCACAGGTCAGAGGTCATCTCAAAAAATGTGCTCATAAACCAGGACGGAGATCATTAGATAGCCTACAGTAGCTTACCTTTCCAATGAGCTCTCTCTCCCGGCTCATGAAGGAGACGTTGTTTTTGACAGTCAGGTCCAGTCTTCTCTGCATGGACTCCTCCAGAGAGAAGTCGAAGTCAAACCTGCACACACAGAAAAAGGAAAAAAAACATAGAATATGTCCTATCCCTGGCAGATACAGGGATAGGACATAACTCCCTACTGTGGAGCTGCTAGTTTGATATACAGTGCCTTCGGAAAGTCTGAGGTCCTTGGCATTCAGACGTGATACTTGGCATTCAGGCCAAAGAGTTCAATCTTGGTTTCGTCATACCAGATAATCTTTTTTCTCATGATCTGAGGCCTTTGCCTTTTGGCAAACTCCAAGCGGGCTGTCATGTGCCTTTTACTGAGAAGTTACTTCTGTCTGGCCACTCTACCATACAGGTCTGATTGGTGGAGTGCTGCAGAGATTGTTGTCCTTCTGGAAGGTTCTCCCATCTCCACAGAGGAACTCTGGAGCTCTGTCAGAGTGACCATCGGGTTCTTGGTCACCCTCCTGACCAAGGCCATTTTACCGTTGATTGCTCAGTTTGGCCGGGTAGCCAGCTCGAAGAAGAAGCTTCCGAACTTCTTCCATTTAAGAACAATGGAAGCAACTGTGTTCTTGGGGGCCTTCAATGCTGCAGAAATCTGTTGGTACCCTTCTCCAGATCTGTTCCTCCTCACAATCCTGTCTCGGGGCTCTATGGACAATTCCTTCATCCTCGTGGCTTGGTTTTTTCTCTGACATACACTGTCAACTGTAGGACCTTATAGAGACAGGTGTGTGCCTTTCCAAATCATGTCCAATCAATTGTATTTACCACAGGTGGACTCCAATCAAGTTGTAGAAACATCTCAAGGATGATCAATGGAAGCAGGATGCACCTGAGCTCAATTTCGAGTCTCATAGCAAATATCTATTTAAATAAAGGTTTGTTTTTTTGTATATAATTTAAACCGTTTAAACTATTCGCTTTGTCATTTTGGGTTATTGTGTGGAGATTGACGAGGAAAAATCTTTATCCATTTATAGAGTTAGGACTTCAAACAAAAATGCAAACAGTACCAGATACAATTACACAAAGACAGCAGGAATAACTCTGGGCCCTAGTTAAGGTAACGCTGGGGCGGCTGGTAGCCTAGTGGTTAGAGCATTGGACTTGTAAGTGAAAGATTGCAAGATTGAATCCCTTAGCTGATGTAACAGTATAACTTTAGACCGTCCCCTCGCCCATACCCGGGCGCGAACCAGGGACCCTCTGCACACAACGACAACAGTCACCCACGAAGCATCTTTACCCATCGCTCCACAAAAGCCGCGGCCCTTGCAGAGCAAGGGAAACTACTACTTCAAGGTCTCAGAGCAAGTGACGTCACCGATTGAAACGCTATTTAGCGCGCACCGCTAACTAAGCCAGCCGTTTCACATCCGTTACACTGACAAGGTAAAAATCTGTCATTTTGCCCCTGAACAAGTTCCTAGGCCATCATTGAAAATAAGAATTTGTTCTTAACTGACTTGCCTAGTTAAAGGTCAAATTTTTAAAAATACAAATAAACATGTTCAGGAAAACTCCTGTCCCTACACATTCCCTCTGTCTCCCGATGTCCCCGTCTGTCTCACCTCTCATTGAACTCAGGATTGAGGTCTCTCTTCTTGGTGTTGGTCTTTCTCTTGGTGATCCTGTTCTTGTCTGGCAGAAGGATGAAGGAGACATAGGGGTCGGATCCGTCCTTAGCAGACCCACAAGCTGGCAGGCCCCTAAAGGCAAACAGAGAACAAACCGGGTGACTAACTGCATGTTGACACTGTACAGCACAATGTTCACTGGCTCCATACAGATGTAGGATCTTCATTTGATCCCCCTGTTGCAGGAGAACTTCCCTGCAATGCAGGACATGTTAAACTTGTAGTATATTTGAGATTTTAAAAAGCTTCTGATGTTGATAATTTCCCTTACAAAAAAATGTATCATTGTCCTACAAAAATGTCCATGAATTATAATCCACATAATAATTCACAATTTCCTGTTGCTGTGGGATTATTTTCCTTAGCATATACATTAGGGCTAGCTTTCCCCACCTCTTTTAAGTTGATTTATGCATTAATTAATTCAAATACAATAAAAGAATGGCTTCATTCATAAATACATTTTCTTTTTTAAACACACACAACATAGATAGAAAATGAAGGTTATAGGTCTAGTGACTATACACCACCAGCCAGTCGGTCCGTGCCAGTGTGGTTCAGGACAGACCTGCAGGCAAGGTACAGTGACACACAGTGCATTATGGGTATTGTCGTTTGGGACAAACCTGCAGGAAAGGACGGTGATGAACAGCCGGTTCTCCTCTATTGAGTAGCCAATTTGCAGCTTCACCTGGCCGGGGCTCTGATCACCTCTGAGCGAGGAGACACAGGTAGACAGGGGGGAGAATCTCAATTGGTTTTGCTCGAATCCTCGCGTCCTCTCCTCCGTCCTCTCCTCGCATCCTTTTGAAAAAGGTCAAAGGTAATCGAGGGGAGGAGGCGAGGGGAGGAAATGTGGAAACAAATGCACTTTCATGAAATCAGACTCTGGCAAATGACGTTTACAGAGGAGGAATCACAAAATCTAAGTAAAATTATAAAAACAAAATGTAAGTAGTTGCGCAAGACATTTTATAGATAAAAGGATGAGTAGCATATAGTTTCTAAAATGTGTATTATTTTCTAATTTGACTTTCAAAGGGTTTGTGGCAAATGTCCAACCTCTTGCAGTAGGACTCCTGTAGCATACACCTCAGTATCCTATGCCGGAGGCGGCAACTGAGGAGAGGAGCAAACTCCTCCGTTCGCCTATTAACGAATTGACACAGCTCCTTCATATGGTGACCACTTAATGGTTTCCGGATCACGGAGGAGAGGAGGCCGGAGGAGTCTAGGCCAAGACCGACTTTTACCCAATTGAGAATCTCCCACGGTTACAGTTTACATGGATTATAAAATGTACTCATTCCTTCATTACGACTAGGCCCAGAGTTTTTCCTGGCCAGGTCACGAGTTCAGGTCTCACTCCTGGCCCTAATTATGATGTTTGATTACAGATACATGATCCTTTTTAAACTACAGAAAAGTGGTATTTCTTTCTATGAAGTACAGTACATGTCCGCCGTGCTGGCCCGCTGGACATGATTCCTCAGTCCTCACTGTACTATACTGTAATGTGACCGGAAAAACAATGGGACATTGATGTCCGTGTGAGCTTTGGAATGACTCACAGTTGAGAGAGCGGTGATCTGTGTCGTAGGTTTGGTTCAGTGTCCCGTCTGTGGATGACATGGTCTCTGTCCTCACTGCCCTCCCTAGTACCATCACTGCGACACACTGCCAGCTGGGTGTCCAAGATCTGCAAGACAAAAGGCCTTTTAATATTCCTCTCAAGTTTCAAGCTTCAGTTTATTCCATTAAAAAAATAATAATAATAATAATTTCACACACGGTCTCGACACACGTTAGAAAAACAGATCTAATATGACATTTATGAGTAAGAGACGCGCGACAGTAAAATGATTATCAGGATAGAAGGTATTAAGAGCTCACATGATGATGCTAATGTGGAAAGAGGGGGTTCAGAGCAAACGCAATAATAGACTATGCCTTAGGGGCCCTGTCTGAACTGGATCATTCATGCAATCGTGTTGTTTTGGAGGAATAGTCATGGGACAAGTGGGGAGTTTGTGAGTCTCTGAGTATGAAAATCATGTGACAGTGGTGAGTTTGTTTGGTATAGAGAGTGGGTGTATGAGTCAGACATGGGTTCAAATAGTATGTTTTCTATCAAATACTTTTGAGTGTTTAATTGAGCCTGTCTGAAATGCCAGATGGGTAGAGTTTAAACTTTCGGGACTGTTCCATTGGTTCCATTGTGCCAGACAAGCTCAATCTAGCACAGATAACGCATTTGAGAGAAAAACAAATACTATTTGAACCCAGGTCTGGACAGTGGTGAGTCTGGTGCACAGAGTGTCTGTTTACTTGGAGTTTACCTTGAGTGTGGCCCTCAGTAGTATCTGGCTCTCAGGGAGGGCCCCGTCCAGACTCAGCCATCGGTCCAGCACCAGGCCCTGCTCTGACAGAACCTCTCTCAGTGGTAGTACCACCGTGCCCAGGGCTTGGCCCCAGCTGTGGGACAACTATATTACAGAGGGATACAAAAACATGAACACATGCACTCCCCCAATGATCAGAGGTAACATGAAGTCCCATACTCCCGTTGTCCACCATCACTCCCAAGGTCACCAGTCATTCTCCCAGCGTTGACTGGGTCCATTAAAATGGCTTTCAATTTGGTATCATCTCTGTATGAAAACGTGCTAACAGCGTTATCAGCCCTCTTAGGCCCCGTTCAAACAGAAAAACAAATGTGTACTTTTCAACCCTTTGCGGACCCTTTCTTCTCACCTTCACTATAAGGAGTTCCTCTTTAGGGTCACGAACCAGGAAGTGGAAAGCTTCATCCCACCGAGGAGACGTAGAGCGCTCGCACACCTTGGAAAAAGAGATGGATGGAGAGACCAAAAAAAGATACAAATAAATTGTCCATACTTTGGTTTCTCTAGTAAGCATTACCAGTATGCAAATAGACCAGGAGTCAAAAGACTTAAAGAGGAAGTGTTTACCTTGGTCTTGTATGACATGGCCTTCAGCAGAATCTCCGCCCCCACTTTTGGCTCTTTTCCGTTCTTCTTCAACTGCGAACATGGAGGGGAAAAAAAAAAAAGATTTGTGTATAAAAGAAATGAAAGGACTGCGGCAGAATCTACGTCGCCAAATGTACATACATAACAAATGTACATACATAACAAATGTACATACATAACAAATGTACATACATAACAAATGTACATACATAACAAATGTACATACATAACAAATGTACATACATAACAAATGTACAAACCAATAATGTAAGGCCATAATGTTGTTACAAAACCAAAAGAAGTCTTGTTGTATATAAACACTGAGGAAGTATTGTGGACTACATATAGTCACTACATATAGTCACAGGACAACAACAACAACCGCAGCAGCATGAGAGCACACAGCAGGGCAGCGGGCCCCTGGTCTCACCGGCAGGCTGTGTGCTCTCTCCACATACACAAACAGCACAGCAGCCGACGGCACTGCCTTGTTCTGGTACTGCTGCTCGGCCTGGAACTGAAGGATCTGGAGGGTTCAGAATTATAATACACAGTTAGGACCAGACACTGGTAGAGCACACACACACAGAGAGAGAGAG